>NC_044055.1:3232274-3304774 GCF_902167405.1 Gadus morhua
GGTGGTTTGACGCAAGTGGACCCCATTGGGTCGGGTTCTGATGCGAGATAAAGGGTTCTCTACGTGTCAAACTGCTCATAACAGTAGGCACATTTTGACAATTTCTGATGCATTTCTTAACTATTATGAGAAAAAAACGTAACTATTTCCCTTAACCTGAATTAATTATTGCCACGTTTAATTAATCATTATGTTCATCTCTCCGTGGATTTGGTTGGGGGAGGGCCTACCACCACTGGCCTGTATTCTCCTCTCCTTGATTGGCTGCTCACCGTGAAGGCACATTGTCTCCTCCTTTTTGATGGGCTGCTCACCAAGAGGGCCTATTCTCCTCTCCTTCTACAATATGATATGATTCGATAATACTTTATTGTCAGACAAGCCCGAAATGTATCTTGCATTACAGCAACTCTATTTGCAACATCACAAAAAAGACCAAATTCAATTATTTGCTGCTTCCAAAGAGGGCCTTTTCTCCTCTCATTCTGATTGGCTGCCAACAAGGACCTATTCTCCTTCCCTCTAATTGGCTACCCACCGCAATAGCCTATTCTGCTCTCCTTCTGATTGGCTACCAACCACAAGGGTCTATTCTCCTCTCCCTCTGATTAGCTGCCCACCACGAGGACCTATTCTCCCCTCCTTTTTGATTGGCCGCCCACAACAATAGCCTATTCTCCTCTCCCTCTGATTGGCTGCCCACCACGAGGACCTATCCTCTCCTCCTTTTTGATTGGCCGCCCACCACAAGGAGCTATTCTCCTCTCCCTCTGATTGGCCGCCCACCACGGGGACCCGTGGTCGGCTGCTCACCATGAAGGCGTTGACCATGGAGCCCAGGATGGCCTGCAGCAGCAGCAGGATGGTGCCCACGGGGCACTGGTCGGTGATGACGCGGGTGGCCGTAGCCGATGGTGGTCTCCGTCTCGATGGAGAACAGGAAGGCCGAGATGAAGCCGTTGACGTTGTTGACGCACGGCGTCCACTGCTCGTCCTCGAGGTGGTCCAGGTCGCCCCTGGAGATAGCGGGGGGGGTGGGGGGTGGGGGTGATAAACAGCCGCAGAGGAGGGAGGCGAGGAAGGGTATAAATAGAGTGGGTGTAAATAAGGGGCTATATTTAGTTAGCAGGCAGGCACTGGACTGTGTCCTGGCCAACACAGTTGTACTCCAGAATAGATTGTTATCCAGTTACTTAACATACTGAAATACAGAATAACAAAAAGGAATGACTTTTGCTTTTATTGTATTAGTCCAACATTGAGTAAAAGGTAATTATTTGAATCATGTGAGGTAAGTGCTATGATCCAACTCCAAAAGAGTATATATTAAATGAAGGGCTATAGGAAGGAGAGCTCGAGAGCTATAATTTGAGTGTGATTATTTAGATAGTGAATAGCCACCCTTCTGCTATTAGTGAGTTAAATGCGCTGTGAGAACATCTGTTTAGAGCTGACAGAGCTTGCGGCCACTCAGGACATCTGTACCGTGGTTGGTCAGGGGTTTCTACCTTGCCTGGATAGGCCTACAACCAATCAGAGCATCAAAAGATGTGACACATCTGGGTTGTTTATGAAAATAGCTCAACAGCGCTCCCAAAGACCGCTCCTCTGTCATCGAATGAAACCCGTCCCATATCAGATAAGCGGTTGTGATTGGCCGACCCGGGCCAGATCTGCTGGATATTTGGGGAAGCGGGCCGGACGCATACACCAGAGAAAATAAAACATGAGCTCATAGATTCTTCTGGTTCTCAGACTAGCTTTAACTCCCAATTTGCAAAACAACAATGCAGCCCATTTTGCTAAAATAATATAAGATATATTCTCATTGAGCATTGTTGTGCAGTTTGAATCCATCAATTAGAATGAACATTTTCCATTGAATGCATTTGTTGTATCGGCTTATAACTGATGTGAAACAGGGAAGGGGTAGTGAAGGGGTTAAACTGCAGCACATGTCCTTGAGGCTTTACTTGGGCGTGTACTCCAGTCACCGTGACCTTGTTCCAAAAAGGAGCGCAGAAAATAGGTCCAAACAAAGGCTGTGTTTGGCGCCGCCCGGGAGCCAACTAGGGAGCAGCGGTGTGTGTTTTTCTCTGTTTCTCCTTGACGCCGCGTTCCCACGGTGACCCCCCTGTCGGTGTATCCCGCGCTCCCGAACGGCTGCTGCAACATTTAAGTCTTTTGCGTCGACATATTTGTGTGAGCTCGTAACGGCTGTGTGTTTCGGCTGAGACTCTGGCACTGTTGACTCGTTTGGGTTTCGACGGGGTCGAGTTGTTGAGCCGAAATAGCACGGCACGCCCGCTTCGAGTTGTAGGGGAATGATTATGAAAAAAAGCGTTTCGCACACATTAGTCATAGGATGTGTGATGAGAAATGTTCACAATATTTCACACAAAGCAGAGAAAGCAGTCAAAATAGCAGCGCACGGGCACACACTCGTGAAAATCAGATGGGCAATTGCATCATTTGTCAAAACGATGCATTGAAAAAGAGCTACATGGAGCAACGACTAATAAAAAAAGACCAAATTATAAATAGGAAATAGGAAACAACTTTACATATTGCGTCACTTGCTCACTGATAATGCTGAAACACATCCGTCCAGGAAGACATCCTAAATCCTGCACCATTTCAAGGTCTTCCTAGCCTTGCCTCACAGCAGGACCCCCAAGTCAGCGGCGGCCGTGTAGACCGCGATCCATCGGCATGTACCGTGAAACGCATCCTCGTGCCGTCTGCTGGAGTACTCAACATCCCCCAAACCGCGAGTGATCACCACGGGGGCCCGAGCCTTCAGCTGCCCCAGACTACGGAGCTCCCCAGACAGTCGGATTCCAGTCACAACGTTCAAAACCCAGACTCAAAACCCACCTGTGCAAACTGGCGCCCACCATGTCCGGTCACTGCACTACAGTGACCGGTGATCGATGTTGGGTTTGAATAATGTTCGACGCTGTTACTTCATGCTTTGTTGTTGTTATTTGATGCTTTTTTTTACTCTATGCAAGGTGACCTTGGGTGACTTGTAAGTCGCCAAAAATAAAATGGATAAATAAAAATTTAAATAAATCAAACACGGCGCCATCTCGCTCACACGCCTCCTCTACCCGCCCCCCCCCCCCCCCCCCCCCCCCCCCCCCGCCCCCATCCCCAACCTCCACTGACCTGACGTAGGCGATGAGGTACCAGATGGCGCCGAAGAAGAGCCACGTGACGGCGTAGGCCATGACGAAGACGAAGAGCGAGCAGCGCCAGTTGAGGTCCACCAGGGTGGTGAAGATGTCTGTCAGGTAGCGGTAGGTCTCGCGCATGTTGCCGTGGGAGACGTTGCAGCGGCCGTTCTTCTCCACGTAGCGCTGGCGCTTGCGGCGCTTACGGCCTGGGGAGACAAGAGGAAGAGGAGGAAGAGGAGGAGGAGGAGGAGGAGGAGGAGGAGGAGGAGGAGGAGGAAGAGGAGGAGGAGGAGGAGGAGGAAGAGGAGGAGCAGGAGGAGGAGGAGGAGGAGGTGGAGGAAGAGGAGGAAGAGGAAGAGGAGGAAGAGGAGGAGGAGGAGGAGGAGGAGGAGGTGGAGGAGGAGGAAGAGGAGGAGCAGGAGGAGGAAGAGGGGGAGGAGGAGGAGGAGGAGGAGGAAGAGGAGGAGGAGGAGGAGGAGGAGGAGGAAGAGGAGGAAGAGGAGGAGCAGGAAGAGGGGGAGGAGGAGGAGGAGGAGGAGGAGGAAGAGGGGGAGCAGGAGGAGGAGCAGTAGGAGGAGGAGGAGGAGGAGCAGGAGGAGGAGGAGGAGCAGGAGGAGGAGGAGGAAGAGGAGGAGCAGGAGGAGGAAGAGGGGGAGCAGGAAGAGGAGCAGGAGGAGGAGGAAGAGGAAGGGAGTTTGTTACACCTCATGAGGAAACACAGCATCAGTATTTCAAGGTTTTTGTATTGAGGCGCTGCAGTAAATGTTTTTTGATATGATTCGAGGTGAGCCTTGGTGTTCAAGAGGCCACTGGCATGGCTGGCTGGTACTTGTTGTTGGCGAATACGCCATAGCAAAGAGGAGGAGGAGGAAGATGAGGAAGAGTTTGTTACAAACCCCGGGGACCCACAGGAGGACATGGGCATTACTAGGAATGTACTGCAATGAATATCTTTTATTTGTAGGTGTGCGTTTTTTTTATTTTGTTTTTCATGTCGGAAGGGTGAAGATGATTTGGAAAAGAAAAAGGGGTAGGATGGTCTTAAAGCCGCAAACGGTGGAGGAAGATAAGGGATGAAGGCAGCTTAGCGGCATGAAGCAGGAGAAGGTGTGCAAGAGAGAGGAGCGAGATAGAGGGAGATATGTGCTCAGCCCGCCAGCCTAGTGACACAAGGAAAGCAAAAGCAATAAAAATAAACAGTTGAAATTCAAATAAATAAATAAATAAATACAAGGCCGACGCACCTCGGATGGAGAACAAATAAGGGAGAATACCACGGAGCACCGGAGTGTAACGGGAGAGGGAAAAAAAAGAAGAAAACATATCTTTATCTGCGTCTCCTTGGAACAAGTGGTACCTTTCCTCAAAGGAGACAGACACCGAGCTAGACTCTGGATCATGCGGTTTCCACTGCTGCTTTGCCGGTGAGGAGAACAATGCCCTGCTCTAGTTTGCAGGGCGCCACCGTGAGCGATATGTTCTTTAAGACCCCCTGCGATCAAAAACAGGCTTTTCTTTAATACTGTGGAAGCACGACTCTGAAAAAGGGAGATAGCTCAATGCGCAGAACTGGTCCACAGAGAGCCGCTGGGGTGACATTGGTGACAACTGACATAGAATTTATTAAAGACCAATATTCCATTATTATGCAGATTCATGGTCGGGTTTGCCTCGAGATGGTCTCAAGCCTTTTCCGTTCCTAAGCACTATTTCACAGTTTGGATCGTCCCGAACGTCCGATACATGCATTTACAAGAAAGTGAGGACACGTTTCTCATTGGCTGTCGGCATTGTCAATCAAGACGTCTCCCTGAGCAGTAGGCGATTCTGGACACAGTTAATCAACGCTGTGTCCCACACTTTCCGACATGGAAAGGCAGACTCTGACAGTGTTCTTTCCCAGACATACGATTGGAAAATATATAAAACGTATGCTTTAAAGTGGTTTATATATGTGCTACAGCCTCGACGATAACGAGAGAGAAATCCCTTTGATGTTCTAATTGTGGAGGAGGGATGTGAATTGGTGTTGACCCTCGAGCCCGACGACAGGGGCCCAGTTGTGCCTCAATGACCCTGCTATTGATGTTTATGTTTCTAGTAGTCTAGAGAGAGAGAGAGCGAGAGCGAGAGAGCGAGAGCGAGAGCGAGCGCGAGAGAGAGAGGGAGAGAGAGAGAGAGAGAGAGAGGGAGAGAGAGAGAGAGAGAGAGAGAGAGAGAGAGAGAGAGAGAGAGAGAGAGAGAGAGAGAGAGAGAGAGAGAGAGAGGGAGAGAGAGAGAGAGAGAGAGAGAGAGAGAGAGAGAGAGAGAGAGAGAGAGAGAGAGAGAGAGAGAGAGAGAGAGAGAGAGAGAGAGAGAGAGAGAGAGAGAGAGAGAGAGAGAGAGAGAGAGAGAGAGAGAGAGAGAGAGAGAGAGAGAGAGAGAGAGAGAGAGAGACCTCTTTGGCAGCACAAGACAGTCTAATGAATGGGCTGATGGGCGGGTGGGCCGATCGATAAGCTTTTTTCTCGGGCTATTGTCGGCGCGCAAACATGTCGACCGCGTGGTGTATCGCTCCGTCACCTTGACTACGCTCCACCGTTCTTTAAACGTCTGAAAATTAAACTGAATTATAGAGGAATTTATATGCTGTTAAGATATTTCCTGGGAATAACACTGTCAACCTAACTCACCGTCGGTGTCAAAAGATAAGGGGAGGGAGAAGGGGCCACACAACAAATTATAGGGACGGCATCCAACATGCCACTACTAAATTTGGACTATTCTTTAAGTGCCCCCACTTTGGCTGCTTCTGTACGAAGGTTACACAACATGAGATGGGAGGCTTCTGCCCTGCTAGTTGTATTAAATTGAACAACGGCAAAGAATATTCTGGATTGTCTGGTCTCTGAGGAAAACAAGAGAAAGGAAGCCTGGGATGGGAAACAGCTCTAATTCATTTAAAGGTCAGCTCACAGTCAGAAGGAATGGAAGGCCAGTGGAGAAAGTGCCAAGAGTTGGTATCACAACTATTGCAGTCAGGAGAAGAGAATAGATGGGCACACATGTGCCCCATGCAGTGTGTCCAATACACAGAGGGTGAGTGTGGAGGGGAGAGAGTGAAAGAGAGAGCCAGAACTGGAGCCAGAGAGAGAGAGAGACAAGAGAAAAGATACGTGATCCGATTGATTGTCAGTCGAGGACTCTATTCCTTCGGTGGGACATGCGGGCTAAAGGGAAGAAAAAAGCTGTATTGCTTTATCACAGATGTATTGTCCAGAAAGTTATCAAGTACATATACAACACAGATTAGTAGCTTTGCTTATGAGGGTCTGGGGAGTCGGGACCTTTCATTATTTGCTAAGAAGAGGTAGATCTAACCTCTGGGAATGGTGCAACATGTTCTTTCCTATAAATCCTCATGTTCATTTGGAAATGAAAGAACAATACTTTAGTTTCGCTCAGTGCAGCCTTTAAACCTTCAAACTGTAGAGGGTATCATTAACCATACTACTTACTGTCTATTTCACAAAGCACCAAGTGATCATGAAAATAACGTTGGATTAGGCGGCTACCCAAACCCAAGTCGCAAATCAAGTGTTAATGATATCCAATCAAACGTTATAGCCCCCCGTACTGAACTCCACTCCACTTGGTGATTGCACGTCCTGGAACATTTCTTGAACTGGGATGTTGCCAGCAGCAAGTGCTTAACTTTGGGGTTTGACAACACGCGTTGCATATGTGATCGGAGATATCCCATCAAAATATAGATATTCACTGATATGATGATACGACTTAAATGGTTTGAAAGGTGTATATAAATTAGAGGTATATGCAAACAGACTGCAAGCCTACAGAGTTGTAAAGGTGAACCCCGATGAAACACAGGGCATGCATGAATTGGGGATGGTGAAAAATAAACATTGCGGGCAGAAACAGACGCAAGATGGGCCTGCAAAACTTTTAAGGCGGGACAAAGAGGGTCTCATGGGCCAATCCCTGGACCTGAAGCCGCTGGTTCCTTCAAAGGACGGTAAATGGACTGCATTTATTTAGCGCTTTTTTTTTAACCAGGGGCCAACAAAAGCGCTTTACAATATTATCAACGTTCACCCGTTCATGCACACATTCACGGCGTTGTCAGCTCATCGGGAGATTTAAGGGTGAGGCGTTTAGCTCGGGTACACCCCGACACCCAGCTAGGAGGAGCCGGGGATCGAACTAGCAACCTCGCGGTTACCGGCCAAACCGCTCGACTCCTACTCCACACTAGCTACATGCCGCCCAGGATGGGTGTGTGTGTGTGTGTGTGTGTGTGTGAACAGGCCATGCTCTCAGTGGGGGGGGGGGGGGGGGGGGGGGGGGGGGGGGGGGGGGGGCACTCACCCCAGCCGAATCGACCCCCCTCCTTCTCCACCACCCTGATCTTCTTGGGCTGCTGCGTGTTGGCGTTGAGCTCCCGCTCCGCCAGTTTGGACTGGAACGACCTCTTGACCTTGGCCAAGGGCGGCCCGTCCTCCGCCTCCACTCCCGCTTCTACCGGCGATGGGTCCGTCTCCGTGGTAACCACGTGGCCGAGCTCCTGGGATGGGTTTAGGACTCCCGGGACGGGGGCGGTGGTGCTGGTGGGGGTGGGGGTGGTGCTGGTGGTGGTGGTGGTGGCGGGGAGCAGGACGGAGGACTCCCCCTTGGAGTCCCGGGGGTCCGGCCCCTCCCCTACTCGCCCCCTCTCTCCGTCCAATGGCAAGGAGAGCGACCCAGGACGCGAGTGGAAGACAGAGTTCTCTAGCGCCATTATGACGTGTGTGTATGTAAGTGTATGTGTGTGTGGGTGTGTGTGCTTGAGCGTGGCAGTTGCTCTGTGTGTGTGTGTGTGTGTGTGTGTGTGTGTGTGTGTGTGTGTGTGTGTGTGTGTGTGTGTGTGTGTGTGTGTGTGTGTGTGTGTGTGTGTGTGTGTGTATGTGCGTAGGTCCGTGCGTGTATGTGCGTGCGTGTGTGTGGCTCTCTCTCTCTGTATATGTATGTTCTTTTGTGTGTGTGTTCAAGTGTATAATTGTGTTATTAATGGTCCTCTTTTATGGCCGGAGCTGTCCGTCGGCCACTGCTTGCACCATTTGTTTCCCTGGATAGCGAGCCCTGGAAGATAAGAAAGGGGGCGGAGACACAGGGTCATTTGACATTGTTGCCATTGATTAAGTGCTGCTGCTGTCATGTCGATTCCCCCGCCTCATCGGTTAATGCCATGACATGTGGTTCTTCGGAGGACTCTCGCTCATGCGGCACTTACCGCGAGCTCCATAGCTCAAAGAGACTGCCGCATGCTGACTTGTCCTTCTGGAAATGAACTACTACACCTACGTATGTCTGTGCAAATTCAGCACTTCTATGAGCCCATCAGCGAACCATGCATGCGTAAGGGAGTGAGTAAACGAACGATAAAGAGTAAAAATGACTGTTAGAAGAGATGAGGACTAAACCATTCGTTGAGTCCCCTGGCAGGGAGGTAGTGAGGAAAACATATGCTGAATAAGAATAGTACTTTGAGTACTTTTATCTTGAGTACTATTATAATATTATAGTACTATTATAGTACTAGATATAGTACTAATGTAATAGTACTATATATAGTACTATTGTAATAGTATTATATATAGTATATAGTGCTTCCAGTGTTGCATGTTTGATTAAGAGCATAAGGTCAGGCAGTCTAATTTAAGTGCGTGTGCGAAAGAGTGTGTGTGTGTGTGTGTGTGTGTGTGTGTGTGTGTGTGTGTGTGTGTGTGTGTGTGTGTGTGTGTGAGTGTGTGTGTGTGTGTGTGTGTGTGTGTGTGTGTGTGTAAGTGAGTAATCCAGCGCGTTATTTACATCTTGTTTAATTGTTTTGATTTGTGTTTTAATTTGCTCATGAGGTTTGTCTCTGCTTATATAATCCTCAGGGGGTCTGAAATAGACTGATAAAGCCCACTGGCCAAACCAATTGAGTTGCCTTTGAAGATATAAGGCCATTGATAAGCAATGGGAGGCGTTCTGGGGAAACTGGTATCGACGATCAGCATGACGCATTATTACGCATGATAGATGTATAAAAATAAACACATAAAGTCACCTTGTGTGTCAGACAACCCAGTACATTAACAAGCACGTTATTGTACAGACACACACACGCACACACATGCACGAATACACACACACGCTTACACAATCACACACGCAAACACACGCACTCACACACGCACGCGCGCATTATTAGCAAGGTACCCAAAGGCCTGAAAAGCTTACCTGTTCAGCAGCGAAACACCATGCAGAGGAGAGCCTATCGTTCAACAACGGACGATGTGAGGTTGGAGCGAACAGGAATGGCCACTTTCCCGTCAATGACATCCATGTCTTCTGTTTACCAGCGCTCTGTTCGGGTGGGCGAGCGATGCAGCATCACGGTTCACCCCCCTGTCCGCTTCTCCAGGAAACAAAGGCAATCGCACAAGCGACCGCTCTGTGTTTTGTTTTTTAAAATCCGGGAAATCCCCAAATGAGTAAATAAATAAATAAATATTGAAAATGTAGAAAAGAGCAGGCTGATTAATAATGGCAGGCTCAGTGGGCTACAACCTGTGCCCGGCTGCAAATGTGATAAATGGTGGTCACGCGATAACCGTGGAGAGCATCGTTCCCCTCATCTGAGACGAGAACATCGCCGGCAGCTGCGCAGGTAGGACTGGGGGATGCTGTCACAGACCCAGCCCCTAGGAATATTACTGCCGTCACGTTTATGGGAGTTTATCTACATTTCGTCAGTATAATATTTTTTCATTCATTAATAAGTTACTTATTGTTGACAATTTGTAATAGTAATGTTTATGCCTATACATGTGTGTTTCATATTTGTATGGGTGATCAGTTACCCCAGTCGTTTTTCCATATTTATAAAAACAAACCCAGAATTTCAATGTGCTTTAATCTCTGAGAGAAGTCCTAATACATGGCCTATACCTGATCAACCCAGTCTAAACTGCACTGTTTCATAATCACGATTATTAAACGATAGTTGAATTGCACCCCGACCGCTAGGCGGCAGTCTAACCATTTCTCCCCACACTTTGTCCCACCAATCAAAACATTCGCTACGGTTCGTCTTCCTCTTTCAAGATGTCCGTGTACGGTCCAGCGGTGAAAATTCACCCTGTTGTTCTTGCTTCCATCGGCGACTCTTACGAGCGTCGAAATGAGGGGGCTAGCCGTGTCATCGGAACATTATTAGGTAAACGTTACAATTGTTTAAAGAACGGGCTTCTGGCAGACCGGGAACAGTGGAAATAAGTGATGGGCAGCTAGCAGGCATTAGCTCGCTTGCTAACGCATGTTCTCCCGTTTCAGTGCAGTACATCTGGACGGCCAGTTAGCAGATCCGAGCTAACAATACCTAGTAACAGCTGTTGAACGTTATTTGTTAAATGCGAAACAAGTCTGCCGTCAAACCAACACTTCTAGAGCTACTCTTTTGTATAGCTTAGTGGGATTTAGGGGTCAATCGTGTGGCTGTATCCACCCGCAATTGTGTAACCAGTTAGCCGGTAGGGCGAGTTGAGCCATACTAATAGATGCTATCGCCACTGTCCTCTCAGGCACCATCGAGAAGCACTCTGTGGAGGTGACCAACTGCTTCTCTGTCCCCCACAATGAGTCGGAGGATGAGGTACGTTATTGCTAAATGATTAGTAACTGTATTGTGGTTTTACATCTGGATGCATTATGGGAGTTAATGTTGGCGATACTCTGCCGAATAACGTTAGGAGTACTCAATAGTTGTAATACTTTAAAATAGGAATAAGGTTAAACCTAAATATACCGGCACTAGGCAAACGAATTGTCAGTTTGTTTTGCCACGTCTTGCACGAGAAACGCTGTTGTCAAACAGTCTTCCCATAAGAAAAAATATTTCATGATTAATGACTAGACAATCTTGCAACATAATAATTAGCATTGCTATACTTCGAAAATGGCAGTGGTCTTTCTAACTTTTATTGCCAGATAACTAAGAGGGGAGGCACGTCAATCACCTTATCAGTGGGCGTTAAGTTGCTTAATGATTTTATGAATGTAATTTGGAAACCGCCATGCCAATTCTCTTAACTACAGGTTGCTGTGGACATGGAGTTCGCCAAGAACATGTACGAGCTCCACAAGAGGGTGTCGCCCAGCGAGGTCATCATTGGATGGTGAGAAAAGGCTTTGTCTGAAAAAATATATTGTGTTATCCCTGTTTTTTAACGTAACCTGTAATTCCGGCGAAAATTGAACCCAGGGTCCTTTTCGGCATGAAATCCCATAAAATAAGCCCCCCAGACAGGGCTTATTGACAGGGCGTTGATAATCGAGTATAGAGCTTGCCCAAAGTGTCCCGGAGCAATGCAACAGCCTAAATGGCTTAGGCACAGACTCGAAAAGTCGGTTTTTTTGTTAATAAACTCCCGGTATGCTAACTAAGTTGTTAATGATTCGTTTTGTGTGTAGGGACCCTATTCATTCTACTGGATCCCATAAACGTGCAACCTATTTTGAACAGGTACGCCACCGGGTTTGACATCACGGAGCACTCGGTGCTCATCCATGAGTACTACAGCCGAGAGGCCACCAACCCAATCCACCTCACCGTGGACACCGCCCTGCAGAGCGGCAAGATGAACATCCGCGCCTACGTCAGGTACGTCCCTCTCACTGTGAAGTGGTCGCCATTTGTATTTAGATGTTCAATGAATGTGCATCTGAAGGGACTCTGTTTTTTTTCCGAAATGTTGAAATTGATCATTTAAATATATAGCCTTATTTTGTTTATATTGCGTTAATGTAACCAGACAATGACTAATTCATAGAGCTTGTAAAACGATGTATTTTCTATTATTTATTTTACTGCTCTTTCAACCCCAGCTGTATTTTATATATTTCACATCTCATTTACATCTAATTCTAACCCCATATTTGAACAGTTTCTCTTTTCTGTAAGTGCTTCTGTATCACCTGGAGTTCCCTCATGGGATTAATGAGGCATCTTCTTATCGTTGTCGGTACAGTGCTCAGATGGGCGTGCCAGGCAAGACGGTCGGCGTGATGTTCACCCCACTGAGTGTGAAATACATCTACTACGACACCGAGAGGATAGGCGGTAAGAACGCCAAACACCAATGCCTCTTTTCCACTAAAGCTGCTTTAAAATAAAGTATACTTGGACCACTAGGCGTGCGACACATGCATTAACTTAGACAGAAGTCTACTCAGGTTATCGGACAATAATGACATTGTAGGCTAGGCGGGGTTGTCATGCGCTAGTGCTGTGTGTTCCAGTTGACCTCCTGCAGAGGACTCGCGTGACTCCCAGCCGCACCAAGGGCCTGACCTCGGACCTGTCGCAGGTGGGCGGCTCGGCCTCCAGGGTGCAGGACATGCTCGCCACCGTTCTCACCTACATTGAGGATGTGCTGGTAAGTACCTTCGAACAGGGAACAAAAGAGTGTCACCGAGAACGAGAAGATGTGGTGTGACGCAAATCACTGTGAAGGGCTTTGTACATTTTTTGTAGGTTCAGAGCCACCGCAGTCAGCATAACATCAGGTCAATCGAATTACATAGAAGGGAGTAGTATGGGGAGTGCCTCTTAACAATACGATGCATGAGCCTCTCCACCTTGGTATCTGCAAAAAGGCATCGACACCTTTACTTTGCATTTCCTTTTGTTAGTTTATTGTTGTGCTCCTATGTAAAGCGCTTTGAGTACGAGAAAAGCGCTATATAAATTGAATTTATTATAACTTTTTTGCCACAAGGTCTAGGAAAAGTACATTTGCAGCAATGCCATGCTGAACGCATAGCCATAGCAAAAACTAGGGTAGCTAATAATACACCTTCCCCCCCCCTTCAGTTCAGTAACATTTCCAGCAGACCCGGCCCGGGACAGGCAAATCACAACATTTAGTCTAATTTGGGGCGGGTTTGATATGATGACTTCAGAGAGGAGCGCCCTTTCGGAACGCCTTCGAGGCATTTTAATCAACAACAAAGTTGGGTGCTTTTGATGTGTCACATGTTACCATGGTCTGATTGGCCGTAGGTCTATCAAATTGTGTCTAGAGGCATTTTGGTCGGTGACCTTTGGAAATAGAAATGACACATTCGCTAATTAGTCTGGGGATGTCAGGCTCCTATTACTCAGCTCTTTAAAACCCATCAGTATTTATCTTGTCAATAAGCTGTTAAAGTGTATTAGTAAAGCGGTATCAATGTTACATAAATGCTAGATATGTTCACAAATACTCATGAACCTTGTTGGCCTGACTAGCTATGTACAAGCACAATGGAGTAAGAAGTAAAACAATGGTTCATTCATAAAACAAACGGTTCATTCACAAAACGATAACCAATCAGAATCGTCCTTGTGCCGGTGGCTGAGTCGAGTTGTTGATATGCTTCCTCAGTCTGGCAAGGCGACAGCGGACAACAGCGTGGGCCGCTTCCTGATGGACCTGATCAACAAGGTGCCCACCATCTCGGCAGAGGACTTTGAGACCATGCTGAACTCCAACATCAATGTGAGTGTTTGCGTGTTTTCACTTGTGCCAATATTTTTAGTATCTAGCTTTCTATTTCCCACACTGCGATGTGTTAAGCCGCATGCGAGTGCAGGAAAAAGTGGCAGTGAAATCAAGCAGTGCTTGAGGTCAGGCAACTTACTCAAACGTAACATGTTTATTTCATTTTTTCCAAAATTAGTATTGAGTAAACGCTACAATAACTGACCGGTTTTGTACATCTATTATGAGGTTGTAGGCCAGTATAGTACATCTTATGCTTTCGTTACTGTTGCCCACAGTGAGATGGTTCTACAGTCTTTATGAGTCTAAAAGGACAGCCGCACTGAACGCGTTACGCGGGTAGAATTTTTTTTTTACGCTCCTACGCTTGACGCTTAGCCGCGATAGCCAATCAGCGTTGAGCTTGAACCGACGTCACTGGCAGAGAGACGGAGGACAGGCGCTCTGCAGCTGATATGGAGTGCCTGCAGTTGGTGTCCTGACGGGAGATCCTGGCACCAACCCGGGCTAGCAGGTCATCGAACATGGCCCCCGGTCTACCCAAAATACACCTGGAATCGGCCGTCAACCAGGCGGAGTTCCTGTAGGAGGTGGTGAAACTCACCCAGCTGTGAGCGCCTACAGAGGATGTCATGCACCCAAACACGACAGCGTTTGGGTTTCCTACTCTCCTCGAACTCCCACAACAAATACAGTAAACATGGCTGGTGATCTCAGCCATTTTTGTGGAGCAAAAGAAAAGTTGCTGGGGAAAATACGCTTTAGGCGGGCTCATCTAGCTGCGTAGGCGCGTTGAACCATTTTTGTGACACACAATGACCGTTACGCATTCAGTGTGGCCGTACCTTAAGAGTTAAACCCGTCTGTGCTTTCTGTGTTTCAGGACCTGTTGATGGTGACCTATTTGTCCAACCTCACCCAAGCTCAAATCGCCCTGAATGAGAAGCTGGTGCTTCTGTAAAAGTTGGAAGAATAACATTTTTTTTTTGGAATGGTTAATAATTTAAATTTTGTATACTTTTTCGTGATGAGGTAAATAAAGATATTAAACATCCACGTATGTATGACATTGTTCCTTTTGTTTATAATGTAAAGTACATGCAGTCGACTTTGGTTGTTTGACTGCTAGGATGTATGTTAATCTTGAATAGACTAACTCCGAACAGAATGAATAGTTTCATCTCATTCGAACAGTGATATTCTGCTTTATTGACATTAGAACTTGATGATGCTGAAATAATTGACGCAAGTGTAAACTGTGAAATTAAGATTTTATTAAGAGTAGATAAATATTATATCTGAAATAATTTAATCAAGTTTAAAGCCCTGACAGAGGCACCACCTCAGACATTTAATGCAAAAGCAAGACAGACGATTCAGTATAGTTAGTACATCGATCGATAACTCAAATAGTTATCTTGCAGTATGTCGACTCGGAATTCGTCGCAAGTCTGTGATCATGGTTTGGGGTCCGAAGGGCTGTTTTGTTTTTTCCCGGGCCTCACCAACTTATCAAGGGCAACATAACCCTGGAGAGCACAGTCGTACACGGAGTCCCCTGTGGACTTCCCGATCGCCACCGCTTGTTCCGGGTAGTAGAGGGTCGAACCAATGGCAATCAGGCCGGCAGGGTAGATTATCCTTTTTATTCTAGATCCTCTGGCAAGAAAAAATCCCACCACACCGGCGAAACCAATGATTCCAGCGCGGGGGTAGAAACCATCCGGTGGCTGTCTTAAATAAGCACAGACCTCGTTTCCAAAGCGGGTGACCCGCTGAACTTTGGGTCTTATGTTTCCATAGACGTCTTGACACCATGCCGAATAGGGCTCCAGGGATGTCCTTATGCCTGCGATACCGCTCTCCAATTTGCCTGCCTCCGTCTCCACATAGTTGAACGTTTCTTTTGGGGTAGTGTACAGAGATAGGGCATCTCTGTCTACCACTATGGGGACTGGTTTGTTGTCCTCTGTGGTAGCGAACACGGCGGGCAGCATTTGAGTTGTAGTAGTGGTGCCTGTCACCTTGAGCCTGATCCGAGCGGTGTAGTCCCCGGGTCCATGCGTTCCTCCAAGTACGGTGAGTGGGCAAGTACAAAAGGCACTAAGTGATTATATCGCTAGTTTAAGAAATACCTTCAAACGTATATGAATAATTAAATAGGAGTGTACAGAGCGAAACAAAGAATGAATTAAAAAATCGAGTTTCTTTGAGGATCTTTTTATTAAATGAGGCAGTGACGTACATTTGGTTTCCATGGCAGCCAGGAAACTTGCGTCTCCTTGGTAACGGCAAGGAGCAACACAATCATTATTGGGGTTGCTTCTTCTTTTTTTTTACCAGCGTGGTCGTTTAGTAGTATTTTAAGAAGTCTGTTTGCGGTGGGAATGGAGATACAGGGATTATCATCATTTGAGAGTATGCAGGCTCTCTCTAGCTTGCTGTCGACTCAACAGGGGGACGAAGAAGAGGATCCCAAAGTAAGCCACAGAGCCAGCGTGCTAAACCTTTCCTGCCTAAGCGCAAACAGCAAACACTGGTGAACATTAAAGCCTTTTTGGCATAATCCAAAATAATAACAAACCATAATTGCTTATTACAGAATGTGAGAGGTGGTGCACATATTGGACCGGGAGACATTGGTCCCCCACCCAAAACCAGCACTGAGCCACACGGTAATTTCTGATGTTCGAGAAAAAATGGAAATGTGTTACTATTTGTTTATTTGTGCTTTACATTGTCCTTTAGGTTATGTATTTTTTTATTTCATTAAGAAACATTTTAGTTATCTACTCCCCTGATATAGGTGAATATAACTCTTGTAGGGATCAAATAAAGATATATAGACAAACAAAATATAGACGATTTATAATTTCAAAAAAAGAAAATTGAATACGTTTCTCCAAACCGACAGGGTCCAGTGCTTACATTAAGAAGGACAGTAAAGATATATGGAGTGAGGAGGAGGTGGCTGAGGGCTCCCACTATGATGACTTGGCAGATCCACGACCACAGCCAGAGTAAGACAACCTGGCCACATTGGAATATACTTTAAAGACATGCTACTGAAAATGATCTCACACGCTCTAATATAATACGACCAACTGTCTCATTGATTATTAAAGATTTGCAAATTGTAATCAAATTTATGCTAAATAAACATGCATCACAACAGATGACAGCCTCCGAAATATACAAGACCTTTGAAATGTACACCATATTCTATGGTCATCTAGAAATGAGTCAGTCACACGAGACAAAACTATGTTTATCATAATGTGGTTGCGTGGGTTAAGCTTTGGTTTCTATCATCTTACTGTAACTTTGTGTGTTGCGCTGTGCGTGTGTGTGGGTTTGTATGAATCTGTGCAGGTATGAAATAATACTGAAGCAGAATGTGGGGACAGAAGACGTCTTCTTGGGGCTCAGTGGGAAGGACCCATCTTCCATGAAATGTGAGGCCATGAAGGTAAGAACACCAGCCCATCCTGGTACTTTCTCTCTCAGGATTCTGTTGAAGGTCCTTTATTTTACCACCAGCTGGTGTACATACTACTTAGCCATAACCAGCCATGCCCCCCAGCCGGACAATCATCCTGAATATTATGGTTTCACATAATTCATTCTGACGTGATTTTGGTCGGTGCCGTTCATCAGAAAATGGGCGGAGCAGCTTCCACCTAAACCAATCACCAAGGGGATAACAATTCTGCAAGTCATGTTATTCTCTGTTGTTGTTTTTTTTTGCAGATTCTTCTGGCTCTGAAGTATCTGCAAATTTGAGCCCGAGGCACAAATCTTGTGGCCCTCCAGCTAGTAGCAATGACCTTTATCTCTGAGTGCTTAAGAGTACGATAGTGTGTTTCATGGGCTTCATGAAACACATCTTTCTCTTCCCCTCTGCAGGTGGAGGCCACAGGCTGTCGCACACGCACGCACGCACGCACGCACACACACACACACACACACACACACACACACACACACACACACACACAGACACACACACACACACACACACACACACACACACACACACACACACACACACACACACACTCTTTTACAGATTTTTTATGCATGATCTGTCTAATAAAAGTCATCTGAAGACAACCCTGTTTTGGGGGTGTGGGGGGGGGGGGGGGGAAATTACTTGATTAACGCATATTAAGTATTATACTGTAACTATATACTGTTATGTCTGCCCACTGCTCTCTCAGATAAAAATCAAACTACCAGAAACCAAAGCAACAGATGTTGTCCTGGACGTTAAGGAGAAGTTCCTTGATCTGAGGACGCCAAAATAGTAAGGGCGCTTTAGCAGTTAGAAAATGTAGCAAATATAGGATTCCATTACCATTATGAAAAATGTAAAAAACAAAAGATGTTCACACATTCAGAGTTTGGTCAGAAATCGTTGGAAATGAACTCATTCTAAATTGCTTCTATGTTGTAATTGCAATAAATCTATAATTATGATGTAATGATTTAGAATGTTCACGAAAAAAGGAGACAGTATCGACTCATTTACTACGTTCTATAAAGTACACTGTTCTGACTGAGCTTCATGTGGTCTTTCATACAGACTGTACTATCTGGCAATCACGTATTGTGCATGCATTAGCTTCCATAGCTGTCAGATATCACAGCTAGGACCCTGTCATACGATGGTATTGTATGATTTTGAAGATTTTGTATTTCGGTTCTCCCTTCAGTAAACTGGGTCTTCATCTTCCCCATCCAATCCACTGCCGTGAAGGGAAGGCTCAGTTCTTCAGCGATAGAGAGGTGCTGGAGGTATCTCTATTGATGAACCGGCCCATGGACTCTATAAACTTGCAATAACTATTGAAAGTGGTTCTCATTAGTGGTTTTACACGCAAGGAAATGCTAGTAAATGCTATATTTAGAAAATGATGTATGTATATTTCACGAAAGTGTAAAGGATGGGTCGAAAGGCCCGAAATGTTTGGTCATGCAATGAAACCCATAACACTTTATGAGAATAATTGTGAAAGGTGCCTATTTTTGTGTTGATGATGTGTAACAAGTCCTAATAAATGGCATTTGTTTTGTTATTATATCACTAGTATTGGATTATCATCAGTATTGGTAGACACAATGCGAGACCGAATCCGATATCAATTCTATTCCATAATATTTGCCTCATCATGAGCGTCCTCATCCTGATCCAAGGGCCTGTGGCTGGGGGCGTACACCGCCTCCACGTATCATTACCGCAGCGGCAGATGTAGTGGTGGGGTGATCATGTGACGCGTGCATTTCCGACACAACAATACAACACCGTATCGTTACAATCCACGGCCCCACTCCCCACGCCTTTGCTCTCGGTATGGCGGACGGCGAGAGGTCTCCGCTACTGTCAGACCTAGGAGATGGCGCGCTCGGCAGCGGGAACGGCGGGGTGTCTCCCGGAGCGGCACCCTACGGTGCGCCCAACAAACCACAAAGTGAGTATCCATCGGGCGCTCCTCCCGCCGCCACCCGAGCCTATCCTCCTCCACTGACTTGGCATCCTAGTTAGCATTAGCTAGCTTAGCCGATGTGACAGCGACAAAGAACCGGCCTGGTTGCATCTATGTTGCGCGTATCAAGCAACCCGAAAATCTGAAATTGTGTCTTTAGAACACAGGATACAACTGAGAGTATATGTGGTGCAGGATTTACAACATATACATCCAGCTGTGTGCTTGCATCATCTAAGCCAAGTCGGTTCTTGATGTTAGAAATGGTAACCTAGCGAGCTGCTATGCTAAGTCTACATTAGCTCTGCGTGGCAGCATGATACCTGTTTGACTATTTAGTGATGCAGGTCATCTGTTGTATCGTCACAATTCTAACAATAGGCGGTTCGCAGTAATGTGGCCGCCATGTGTTTTAATTGTAAAAGGTATGTTGATAGGCCGGATGAGATGCTTGACATATTGCTGTAGGACTTGTAGGAAAGACTGATGCCAATCTCATTTGATTGTCATTTTGATAAAACACTGAACGTCCTTAACTGCCAGATGACTGTTTGGATAATTGCTTGGTCATAAGAGTATAGATACGTTTGCATACACGATTCGTAAGCTTTCCTGCGTTCAGTTTTTAGCTTTAGCTTGTCAGAAAGGCCCGTGGATCAGCAAGGGTCAACTGTTGTGTAACAGCATTAAAATAGGTGTGTCCCACTTGACTACAGGTGTCCTTTCCGTTCCCTTCTGACTTCTTACACACTTATTCGTTCCAACAACAGGCCCTGTCTGCATTCCACAAGCAATGTATTTACAAAGCTCCTTCCTCATACACAGGACCAAATCACATTTCCTTGTTAATCCCAATTTAAGTCATTTGTCGTGAGAGTTAACTCTAGCCAACGAGCAGCAGTCCCTCGTGAGTTGGATCCCTGATTATTCCTTCGTACTAGGTGAATGCTGCTCTCTGTGTGCTCGAGTCCACTCTCTTCCCACTGTCGCAAAGTCATCGGACTGCACTGGAAACAGTTCAAATGGCTGCCTTTTGGTGTCACATTGGTCAATGGTCTGTACCTCCTACCTGATGCAATAATATAAATGCAGGTCTGTAAATCCAGTTCCAGAAAGCCTCAGGGGAATCTTCTTACTCAAACACTGACTTTCAGCGGTTTTGAGTTGTCAACTTGTTGTAATTCCCCCTTACACTCTCCCCATCGTCTCTCTGCAACACGTGCAAGCTATCAACAGGGTCTTTCTTATCATATTTGTCTGTCTGCTCCATCTGAAGGTTAAAGCTGAGCTGCCAATGAACAAGGTAGTAAAAAACGGATAATCATTGAGCATTTCCTTATTTGATGACCGATAGCGGTTTGGTTTTAAGCAAGCAACATGAATATGATGATGATAACCAGTTTATTCTAACCAGGATATAAAGGGCAATGAAGCGAAGAGTGTTATACATCAGACACAGAGTAAAGTGCAGAGATTAGCCCACATTGCATGTTCTTAACTTGTAAGAAGGGCTTTTAAACCTTTTAAGATGGCAGCAAAAACACATGTAATCTTGGGTTCTATTACTAATCTTCAAGCTAACCTTGAAGCCCCATCCCTCAAATCGCTCTGCTACATCTCATCTCTGTGTCTCTCTCTCTGTCTCTCTCTGTCGCTCTTTGTGGACCCCCCCCCCCCCAGGCTTCCCGTCGTTCCCCAGTCCATCCCAGCCCTCCGTGCTCCTAGGGGAGGACCCCCCACCCTACTCTCCGCTCACCTCGCCGGAGAGCGGCAGCGCCCCCGTCATCAGCTGCCGCGTGTGCCAGAGCCTGATCTCGGTGGAGGGCAAGATCCACCAGCATGTGGTGAAGTGCGGCGTGTGCAACGAGGCCACGGTAGGGTTATTATCTGGGGAGCTCTTCACTGTTGTAGGAGGCCTTAGCCAGAGGCACGTAGCCAGGGCCAGGAACCCGAATCTCAAAGGGGCGGAGTAATGCCTTGTTTTCCTGTTTGAGTTTCACAGATATTCTATTGATTTAAACTTACTCAGCCAAGTGATAAAGCTTTCAGAAGGATTTGAATATGTGGACTTCTCCAGCCTACAAAGTGTCCTCAAACCTTTATACACACTTTTTTTTTAATTTAATTTTACATTTTACTTGTGCTGGCTGAGTTTGTCTTCGCTGTATAGACAATTATGCACATACAGACCCCGCCTCCAGCCACATGATTGGTCGAAACTAGTTTTAATGTGTCCAATATATGAAGGGGTAGAAAGTGAAGGGATTTGACATTGTCTATCAATCTTTAGACTATTCATCTAAAATCCGATTGGTGAAACTAACAGGAGGGGGACCAGTAAGAGTACTACTACTACGTATTGATTCACAAATCTGTGCACAGTACTTGCAGTGATCTTTGCCGAGGTGCTGCAGTAACACTTCCATGCCATGTGTACACAAGGGGGCAGTACTAGCACTTCCCATTCCAATTATACAAGAGAAGCAAAAACACAATCCACGTGAAAAATAGGTTGCAAAATGATTCAAATGTCCTGATGCAATGTGGTTGTTACTTCTACGACCACTGCTATCACTAACACTGGGTCCAACTCTATTTATAGTTGTTATAAACAACCTTTCCCATGCAATATGGACTTAAAAAGCCGAGCACCACATATCCGTTTCCTTATCAGACCACAGCCAGGCTTATATAGGCCTATCGCCTCGCTCTCTTTTCCCCATTGTTTGTTCTTGGTTTCTCTGGTGGTGGTGGTTTGGGGAAGTTGGTAATCAGAGTGATTGTTCAATTTATTGTACTCGGCTCGATTAGTAGTTATGTATTTAGGGCTACTCTGACATGATTGCCATGGGAAAGTGTCTAGCGATTGGACTAGGCAGCTGTAACAGGAGCAGCTAGTGTAATGGGAGGACCCCTGGCAATCTTTGAGGTGGATTGATATTCAGAGACTCTCATCACGTCTCTACATAATGGCTTTAAATCACTAGTTTCACTCCCTCTTACCGTACTCCCCTGACAGGCAAAGTCGTCCTGAAATAAGACTTTCCAGAGATCTAAAGCAGCTTGATTTCCATATGATGGTAGCAAAGAAGAAAAAACACAGTTATTAGATTAAGTGATTAGACAACGGTAGATTAGTAATGAGTGAAGAATCAATCGAGGCTGCAGTCAGTTGATCGGGTGATGTATTAAAAGAGTAAAGTCTTAAATGCTTTGCAAAAGCTGTTAGTTTACGGTTCTATCCCAGCTGTCTATACGTTTTTATCGATAAGAAATGTGCCTTTGCATGTACTGCAGTAGAGGTTTCAAGTGGCCCCAGAAAAGTCAATTTGATTGAAGCATTTTCACACAATCATGTTGTTTGTTACAATAATGGCTCTTAGAAAGTGTGAACAAATGTATTGCATGTGTAAATTAATAAATACTGGGTTTCATACCATAACTAATTGCTACATCGTATGTCTTAGTC
This sequence comes from Gadus morhua, assembly GCF_902167405.1. Lineage (NCBI taxonomy): Eukaryota > Metazoa > Chordata > Actinopteri > Gadiformes > Gadidae > Gadus > Gadus morhua. Next base: position 3,254,974 of record NC_044055.1, read on the forward strand.
GACAAAACACTTTGTCAAACCCTGGTTTCAGCTGATAGTATATGCACGCACGCATGCACGGCCACCTCACACACAGGGTTATTCGGCTATCTTTCTGCCCACAATGTAATCTCCAACAGGCACACAGCAGTGGCTGTTTAATCTGTTGGAAAAATTGCAATAACATGATTCACTAATTCTTGTTAACCCTGGGTTTCTTTTGGAATTGCATGGCTATATGACACTCTTATTTATTTATTTTTTTGCGCCCCATCTCCCAATTTAATTACCGTAGGCGGCCTCACGAGTACCCTGGGCAGTCTGTTTGGAGGGTGTAGAGTTCCATTGTTGTCCAGCAGCACATTAAGGCCCAATCCCATTTCTACCCCTTCCCCTTACCCCTCCCCCTTGTTTTGAAGGGGGAAGGGTAAGGGGTAAGGGGTTACCCCTGTTTTCAAGGGGTTACCCCTTCAAAACAAGGGGAGGGGGAAGGGGTAAAGGGTAGAAATGGGTTTGGGCCTAAAGCTTAGTGACAGAGGCGCCCTTTTGGGTTGGTTATCAGGATGAGTCATTTATTTTGCTCCCTCTATATGTACAGTATTCAGGGTTCTGGATATGTGCCATAACTTGCCGCCGTCAGGCAAAAGCTTGTTTCATGCAAAAGTACCAACAACTGCCTATCCCTGTGTCATGTTCGGACACCAGGAGTCGATGGTGATGGCTTGAGCCTCGATCAAAGCAATCAGATTGTGGTGAAATCGCAAGAGAGTTCACTGTTGCACTTATTGGTTGATGGTGATTATCGGTTGGACATGTTATTATTTTTCACTCCCTTTTATACCTCTCTTTTCTCTCTCCTTCTACGTTCTCTCTTTCTCTTTCTCCTCCTCCTCCTCCTCCTCCTCCTCCTCCTCCTCCTCCTCTCTCCATTCATAGCCTATCAAGAACGCCCCGGCTGGGAAGAAGTATGTGCGCTGCCCCTGCAACTGTCTCCTCATCTGCAAAGTCACCTCGCAGCGGATCGCCTGTCCCCGGCCGTACTGGTTTGTGTTTGTGCGTCTGTTTGCGTGTGTGATAGGGAGAGCGCCGGATTGATTTGTGTGTTTGTTTTTTTTTTAACATGACCGTTTGTTACGGTAAGTGTGGCCATCAGCTGTTTGTAGTGAAGAGGAAGACGATGAAGCACGCCTGAGTGTTCCAGAGTGTCCTCAGCAGACATACTGGGACCCTGTCCTGGATCGTGTTGATATGACGCTAAGTCAGCAGCAGGGGGCGCTGTGCACAAGATGGTCTGATAAAATTCAAAGGACCATATGTCTGTGAGGCTGTTCAAACATAATAATAGCTGTATTTTTTGGCCCCGTTACGCGTGCAAAACTATCAGACGCTGATCACAAGGAAGGCTTTTTTGGAGCTGGGGGTGGTTGTTTTGTAATCGCTATCAACGGGAACGAAGCGTCTCGCTTGGTGCTTTTGTGTCAGCGAGAACCTCCATTTTTCTTTTCCTGGGCTTTAACAGTAAATGTTCTGCAGTGCGCTCTGTGTCCTACAGCCTGCGAAGGATCTTGTGTGATCAGATTGTCGCACCTGAGAGCTCCCATGTTCCCATGGCTCACAGCAACGCGGGCCGGATAGCAACGTTAATAAGACGTTAATCAATGAAAGTGGCTGACGTTGGCTCGAAAGACCGAGAAAGGGTTGAGCACTGATTGGGAACTGCAAAGTGCAGGATGTCCTTTCATGGAGACTAGTCTACTGACCTTGGAGACTGAGTGGCACCAGACGACAGAGTATGCATCAGCGTGTGCCTTTTCCAGCCTTATAATCCTCTCCATGCGGTCAGTATGTGTGACCTGTCGGTTGGAGGTTTTTTCTGGGGCCAGAACAATGCAAGGCGCGTGACTGCTCCCTCGTCATGAAGGTCAGGAGAGAAAGAAGACAGGCATGATGCTCAGCAGCTTTTGCAAGAGGGGAATCGTAGGATGTAGTTTGGCATTGAGGAGCGATTACAAAGTCTTTGTATAAAGATTCTTAAAGGCATAAACGTCCCTGCAGAAAAGTAATCCTTTTATTCAAATTGCTAATGCGCAATTAAGGAAAACAAATGCAGAGGGGAGGTTTAAAGATAGCTCATGTGTTGCCTGCGATAGCTCGCTGCAGCGCATAGGAGAGGGAAAGGGAGAGGGATCCAAATAGTAGGGAGTGAGGCAAAAAGATATGCTTTTGTTCCTGTCCTAGTTCAATGGTAATGAGTCTGATGACACATAGCTGCACAGTGCACAGACAATTGACTCGGCTCGGTGCTGTGTTCGGTTACGATAAGTATCCGACTCAGTTGAAATCTCTCAAACAGCAAATAGACCATGAATTTCGTCAACCCCCAAAGCCATGCTGGCAATTTATGTGGTGTAGAGAGATCGGGATACATATGCATTCTATGTAAAAAGGTGCAGTAGTGCTTAATCCTGCGATGCTTGTTTATACTTGTGTACTACATTAAGCACGCTGTTGGCAACTTGGCGAACAACAGGATTCTGCCACTGGCTCATCGTCATTTATTTAAATTGTCAGGTACAATCAACCAAGAGGTGCACTTTCATATTACAAAACGTTTCTGGCCAAACCTTTGAAAGGCCAAAACATAATCAATAGCCTTGAAGATCATTGCATGATGGCACGCTTCTGCTTTGAAGAACATGTGCTTGTCGCCCATTGGAAGGCAGAAAGAGCAATGAGTATATTTACTTCTAATGATCTTTCAATTTGCTCACAGTATGACTAAATTAAGTGGTGGTGTTGTTGTGACGGCTGCACTACAGCGTGATTGGTTCAGCCAAAACATAATCAATAGCCTTGAAGATCATTGCATGATGGCACGCTTCTTCTTTGAAGAACATGTGCTTGTCGCCCATTGGAAGGCAGAAAGAGCAATGAGTATATTTACTTCTAATGGTCTTTCAATTTGCTCACAGTATGACTAAATTAAGTGGTGGTGTTGTTGTGACGGCTGCACTACAGCGTGATTGGGTGAGGCGTATTTATCTGAAAAAATCCAAACGGGGCATGGTAGCACCATATTAACATCAGTACCGACTTCAACTATTACTAATTGGCCCCATGGGCATCGTAGGGCCATTGCAACACTGTAAAGCCACGTTGCTGTGATTGAAGTGTGGTTTCAGAGCGACCAAAGCGATATAGTTCTTTTAGATTCGTGAGCTAAACAAAAGTCCCGCCTGAGGCTGCAGGAGGCAGTGGCTCCACTGATCTGTCACACGCTTCGCGGGCAGGACGTCGGCGCCGTCCAGGGGTTCACACCAAACCAGCGTAGTCGATCCCTTATCTCCAAAACAAAGTTGCAGTGCCTGCCAGGCATTTTCTAACGCGTGTGTGTGTGTGTGTCTGTGTGTGTGTGTGTGTGTGTGTCCGTCCCCCCCCCAGTAAAAGGATAATCAACCTAGGCCCGGTGCACCCGGGGCCGGCCAGTCCGGACCCTCAGCCCGCGGGGGCCCGAGTCTCCTGTGGACACTGCAGCAACACCTTCCTGGTAGGCCTCTTCCCTCCACAACACTCGAAAAACACACACCTGACCAGTTAAGGTAACCCTGTCACAATAGTTTGAGCCATGATAAGCCGTTTTAATGCAAGGCCTGGCCCATGCCCCCCCCCTTGTTTTAAGGAACATGCCCTTTCAGCAATCAAACGTTTTTTGAAGTAACTCTAAATTTGATGGTTTGGTTTCAAGCCACACTTTGTAAGTCGCTTTGGGTGACGGCGTCTGCTCAATGACAAAGCGATGCATTGTGGATTGGCTCCTTGCAGATCTTGCCTTGCATTATAAAACTTATTCTACTGAGCCAACGCTTTTGTTCACACGAATTTGGAATTTCATCACCGCAGCCATAACATCACTCTCTTTGTCTGGAACAATAAAATCAATCCCTCCCCACAGCTCAATCAATCAATATTTGTGTCTCTAAATCAATTGTCTTTGGGGAAAGGGTGGGAAAATTACATTTTGAGAAAAAAAATAAGTGATGGCTGCAGCGATTTAAGTTGCACACTGCAAGTCTTGGAAAAAATATCCTAATATTCTCCATTTTCTATATGTGTTGGATCTCTACAAGTGACGTGACAAGCTTAAAACGTTGGCCTTAAATAGCAGTGACTAAATCTTTCTCCTAGAAATGTTAAATATATTCTTAGAGCAAACTCCACGACTCTTGTTCAGCGAGTCTAAAGTTGTCCTCCTTCTCCCTCAGTGGACAGAGTTCACTGACAGGACGTTGGCCCGCTGCCCACATTGCAGGAAAGTGTAAGTAGCAATGAGCCATTCATCCATTACAGCCTCACACACACCCCACCCATTGACCCCCAGAGCTTCCCGATGGATTCATGCAATCATTGCGCGGGTCAAGGATCTGACACCCGGTGTGCAATGTGCATGAGCTCCGCTAAAGAGCTGCAGAAGGTGCACACGCTCACACCTTCCTGTAGGGGAGCTGTTGTACCACTCTTCAGCATGGCGAATCCTCCTTCAAGAGTCAAACGCTTTGAAGTCCTGGCTTCTGCGCTGTCTGAGTATAGACCCCGCCCGGGCTTCACACGCGAACAAACAGAAATCTCTAGACAGCTCCGAGCTGCTTTTCTTACTGGGCTCGCTGTAAGGAGGGGCGGCGGGGGGGGGGGGGGGGGGGGGGGGGTTCGCAGCCTTCTCGCTGACGTTGCAGAGGTGCAACGGAAATCAATCAACATTCGCTTTTCTCCACATCAAGCGTAGCTGTAATAAAAGTTTGCAGATGAAGAGAGCGCGCTATAACCGATTCGCCGAAACTTTGGCTCCATCCGTCCACCGCTATGTTTTTTGTTTTTTTGGCGTCTCGCCGCTGTTTCGCCAGCCGGTCGGTGTGCGTGTTCAACACCGTGCTGTCTGGGAGCAGGTGGTTCCTGGCTCCAGTCTCTCCCCAGCCACTCATTGATGGAGAATTAAAGGCAGACGAGTCACTGGGACGTACTTCCATGTTAACATGGGTGCCTTGAGACTCGGGGGCTGGATGAATTTGTGTGGAGCATATTCAAACTTTTCTCGAAGAGTAAAAGAAGTCGATGCAGGCTGTGTGTTTTTTTTTTGTGTGGATCTTTAGGACATAATAATAGACTTTTATAGTTATTTTATATATTTTTGCACTGCCCCTTCGCTGACATCTAGAGTCTATCTTGCAGGACGGTGAAGGATTGAGCAGAGGTCTCGGTACGCTATAAATCCAAACGTGTCACCTGTTCAGGAGATTAAACAGCCCCCCTCCCATCAACCACAGCCCTTCCAGTGACCTTTATGAGTGTTTACACACATTTCATAAATGTCACCGGGTTAACAATCCCTGTGGGGAAAAATGTCTGTTTGGTGGGTTAGAGCCTTGGGTTGTTTATCTCCACGAGCCGAGAACCCTATTCCCCGTCCACGCCATGGTAATAGGCGATTGGCATAAAGGTTAAATGTCGAAAGTAATTCCTTGGTTAACATGAATACCATTACCTTAGTTCACATGAAACGATTAGTAAAAAAGAACCCGTTAGCAAAAGATTACTAGAACGTAAGTAAACAGAGTTAATTGTGAGTTCATGTTTACTGCTGCGTTAACCCATGGTCAAATGACGTGCCCTTATAGGAAAAGTGTTAACCGTATCAAGGTGCTTTGTGGAGCGATCTCGCTACACCTAAGCGCCTTTTACACCAGTAAAATCGTCCTTTGGAATCTGACTTTATTGTTCTTGTGACCTAATGTCATTTCCAATCATTTGAAGCGTTTGAATACAATTGTATAATTGATTAATGTATTAGATTTAGGTATGACCCAACAAAAAGATAGTTTGTAGTGAAAGGGACCATTGAAAGGGTGATGTTGTATGCCCAGTATAGCTATTGTGCATCCGTCCAGCTAATCCATTCTCTCTCCCCCCCCCCCCCCCCCCCCCTCCACACACACAGCTCCTCTATTGGTCAGAGGTACCCCCGGAGGCGGAGCTTGTGGTGTTTTCTTTTATGCTTGCTGTTCTCCATTGCGAGCGCTGGGCTGATGGTGAGTTGATGCCCTCCTCTTCTTCTTTACCCGCCTTCAGGGTGAAGGGAGAAATATTGAATGACGTGTAACTAATAGTTGGTGCGTTTTTATACCGCATTGCCATTCAGTCTGTCCCTACAGCCAAATCGTGGATTTCAGATAGCTGTGGGCTGTACAGATGGCCAGTCTGACAAAAAGGATGCACGCAGATAATTGCAGTCACTGCAAAATTACAACCCAAAAGGAGAAATAATAAGTCTATGAATTAACTCCTAAAAGCATTTGACACCTCGATTCCAAGCATGCTCCCCAGATGTTTACCTTATCCGCACGCTTTTCGGAAGGATGGCAATCTATACCAAGGGGTCGAGTCGTGTTTCTCCCCAAACAAACTTTTAGGAAAATTGCTGCCAAACGCCGGCAAAATAATTTGCGGCACTGTCGGAGGTCCCCAGCGACTGTTGTCGGGGAGAATGTTATGCCCTTGAGTGCCGAGTGACTAATCGCAGGCTTCACACTACATTTACTGGAGCAGCGAAGACAAACTAACCTCCAGGGTGTTTGGAGAACGTTTATTTCGCAGCATATTTTCACCGCTATTTATTCATTTCTTGGATCATGGTTGTCTCCCACAGCAACTCGGCTGTGTTTTTTTTCCTGTGGTTAATTCTCCTTTGATAAACAGCATCTGCAAGTAGCTCCCTCCTGGCACAGGTAAAGAGTTTACAACGGTACAACGGTGTTTCCACTAGGGAGCGAGAGAGAGAGAGACACGCACACAAACACACACCTACACGTGCGTTTGTTTGTTTTCGAATAGACACAAACATATCACTACGTTCGTCTGCAGAACTGATTTTTATATATTTTTTTTCTTTTGGGGAACTTTTTGGGTGTATTTTCAGAATGTAGCTATCAGTAGGTTTTTTATTCATTTTGGATGAACACGAAACATGTCTCTATTCTCGTCTCCAGAATAGATTTTTGCATGTCTTTTTTTGGGGAACTTTTTGGGCGTATTCTGAGAATGTAGTCATCAGTAGGTTTTCAATTTGTTCTCGATTAAACCAAACAACTCTTTATACCCGTCTGCAGAACAGATATCTTCAGATCTTTTTTTTGTGACTTTTTGTATGTATTCTGAGACTGTATTCATCAGAAGGTTTCTAACTCCACACACCATGTACGCCATAGCAAAACACAGTCTCCACTGCAGTCTATGCTTGCTAACACAGGAACATCTCAATGTGAAGACGTTTCGACCTCAAACTCAATGAGTTTCTCCAATGCATTGATTTTTAGAAGCACTTTGTGGAGTTCAGTATACTCCACAAAGTGCTTTATACAGTATTAAAAAAAGTTGAGATGAACAGAAGAATTTGATTCTTCTTCTTCTTTATATTATACCTGTTCAACTAAAAACAATGCTAAATCACAAACACTTTAGCATCAACAGCTACATCAGTTTAGATTGGATCCCTCCCGAACCGTTCCATGTCCCTCCTTGTCTTTTGAGCTGTCCATCCACCAGCTGGAGCAGGTTTACTAATAGCTATGACTTGCTCTACCCGCCAGTACACCTTGTTCATTGATCATCCCCTGATGAAGGCCTACAATGGCCCAAACATGTTGGCAACTTTTTAAGAATTCTATTAGGATTAAGCCTATTTATTAAAAGCTTTTTACCTTCAAGAAGAGTGCCTTGGTCAGCCTATCTTTTTAGAAACTATGTTTTCGTATACCAGAGAGCACCTTAGCACTAACTGATTCACTTAATCAGAACCACGCCGTAGGGCCTACAATTTTTTTTGGTTTGGTTCCGGTTTCCGACCGACCCTGTCAATTTATGTGCGACCCAAATTATTTTATGAGCTTTAAAAAAATAAATAATAATAATAATAATATTTGATGCTAACTATAATTTTTTGTACAGCACCTTTTTATTCTGTATCTGATGAGCGAATTTTCTCGTTTTTAAATGAAAACAACCTATCATTCGCTGCCGCTAGAAAAAATAAAATAAATTCCCTACTTACCCATGACCTCAACTGACAACAAACAGGAACCAAACCTTTTTTTTTTTTTTTTTAGGCCTAGCCCTCCAACCTGTCTACCTTACCTGTCCATCCGTCTACCTTACCTGCCCATCCGTCTGTCTGTGTCCACCCCCCCCTCTCTAGGCGGGCACGTGGGTGAAGGCGCAGACCTACCCGGGTATCTACGCGTCCTGGGTGGCGGTGCTGCTGCTGGCCCTGCTCACGCTGGGCCGGGCCTTCTACTGGGCCTGCATGAGGGTCAGCCAGCCCCTCCAGAACTACACATAGGGCCGCCTCTCCCCCCCCCACGCCCACCAGCCCAGCCCCGCTCCCCCCTTCCTGTCCCGCCTCCGTAGCCCCGCCCCCAAGGAGGAGGAGGAGGAGGAGCCAGCCGGGGGCGACAGAACCGGAAGGAGGACAGACAGCTTTAAAGAAAGAAAACGAAAAAAAAAAAAAACCTATAAAGTCATATTTATTTAAATCCCGAATCGTAGATGATCTCACCCTTCCTCCTAATCATTTTTTTTTTTTCAGTTTGTGATTATTATTTTTTCATGCATTTCTGGAAAGACAAAAAGGCGAGGGAAAGGTGAGCGTCTGAGGGGGACCCCGGCTGCTATGAGTGGGAGTTTACCTACGGTGAGTCTAGACCTGCGTTCAGAATACTGTGCCAGTTGTAGGCTTTTATTTATTTAAACATTTTAAACTCCTTCGGCTGGCTCTCCTCTCTGAGTCCTTCAGTCCAGGTATAGTCCGGCGTCGAATCGAACAGCCCGTGAGCTCTGTTATACAGTCTTAAGAAACGACATGGCCGACAATTATTACTTTGAATTCTCCATCACCGTTTCAATGTTTGGACATTTTTTCACCGGGCTATTTGTCGGATTGCTTTGCGTGGGACGTAATAACCGAACTCTGAACATCGAAATGACTCAAGCGAATTTGTGCCAGTAATAAAAAAAGAACCCTGAAAGGATTAAAAAAAAAAAAAAAAAAAAAAGCTTGGGATAGGTGTTTACTTCTCAGTTTCAAACAAACATCTGAGGAGAACGTTGCAGGGTGAGGGAGGGCGGGGAGGAGAAAGGCCTATGCTAGAAGAAATGGCAAGGTTTCCAGCTATGCTGTGATGTTTTCCAGTCGGATTAGGCCCTGGGGACCCACTTTGTTCTAAAGAAGCTTTAAAGCCTAAACAAGGGGAACACGGTTGTGAGAAGGATGTGAAGGAACGGTGTCATGCATTCGCATAGAGGAAACGCATAAACACGGGAAAACGAGGCAAACCACGAATGCACACGAGTACGTCTTGGCACTCACCTGTACGTTTGTTATTTGGGGGACATGGGGGGGAAACGTAGCATTCCCAGCCGTTAAGGGCATCCAAAAGGTTAGGTGGGTCTGCTGGTTGTGTCTGTCCCTGCAAATCCAAATTAGGAGAACAAGTCGCATGATGCGCGGTTGGAGATGTAACATCGCCGACATGCCCAGAGAAAGGGTTGGGGACTCACAGTGGTGCCTCCGCCGTGAAATTACGTTGAAGCTTCCTGGTTGAATAGTCCTTTCGATGCGGATTACAGAGTCCCCAAATGCTAAATTTACCGGGACGGCACCATTTCTAGTCAAACATATTTTGTTGCACTGTCTGAGCAAATGAATGCCAAGTGATGCCACATGCTGGGGGGGTTCTTCAGCGATTGTCATGACTTGTTGCTAAGTTGAGCCCTCCCGTTGCAATAACCTGTTTTGACCAGAGGTGGTGCTGTTCTGTTGGTATTTGGTGCTGTGTTGGCTTGCATTTTAGGTTGCATTCATTTGGACATTTCCGTCCAAATATGATATATTGAATTGCCGGCCTGTCAAAACATCCCGTAACAATGTGCTCACCTGATCCAACACTGTTAGCAGCTTGTCTGTCTTTCAGAATGTGCTAGGTTTAATTTTTTTTTTTTTTTTCCAAGGTGTTTATTTTTGTCTTAATTGTAAATATATTTGTCGTCGATGTGAAGTACGTGACTAAGCTAATTGAGTTGCACTACTGTGCTTTTAACACTATTCCTGTGACTGTTGGAAGAAAAGTTCTTATTTATTGTTTTAAAAGAGGGTTATTTTTGCAACGCTTCTCTTGTTACATATTTAATAATTTGATGACCTACTAACCTATTAAGCCTCTGGACAACACTATTCTATGTCCAAATCTGAGAGACACACACAAACACACACACAGGCACACACACGGTCTAGTCCTAGTTACATGCAACACAGTGCTGAATAATGGCCCACTAACACATTATAATATACTGGCATCCAGCACCTTACAGTGAAAACACTGCATCTACTGAGACAAGTGGGTTGAATGAAGGTAACGGAGGGAGCCGGACAATACAGGCCTTGTTATTCATGAAAATCACGCCCAGGCGAGACAATTTCAACAAATTCTCAAGGCCTTAAATCATAATCGAATAAAGAAAAAGAAATCAGCAAATTTGTTTTCCCTGATGGCTTTAATTTAACAGATGTACCTGTTCAATCAGCCATGAGCCTTTATTCTTTTCCTGAGATGTCTTGGGCAAGAAAGATAATACATTCAATTGGGAGAGCCACTCAAAGGAGTGCGATTTTTCAGGGAAATCTAAGCATTTAGTTTCTCCTGAATATTCCGCAACTGACTAGCTGAGGGGGGGGAAAAAAAGTAATTGTTGTAATATTTCCTTCATCTCAGCATCGTGTTCTAATTTTGTGACTAAATATTCATGTTCACAAATTACCCAGAACCTGGCTGATACTCCTCAAGATATTGTTTACACACAAATAAAGACATATTGTATGACAAGGTTGTCCTGGTGTTTTTGGATTGTATTATTCAACACAAAAGAAATGAAAGACGCAAGGGAGATCGCCGTTTTGGTCAGTCCTTGGTAGTGTTGGATGTCTAGAAGTGGACTGCTTTCCTTATTCTACTGCTTTCCTTTCTTCTTTCTATTAAGAGCACGGCCTTTCTCGTTCCAGGCTGTATTACGATCTTTTGAAAGGCATAAATGCAATAAAACTTGTAGCTGACATAATAATAACCAACATCATAAGATGTAATTTAACACACTGTTGAACCCATGGTTTACAGAGCCAATTTCCCCCAGTACATTCAATTATATTCCTCGACTCGTATACTGTGTGATGACTGATTAAAACCAGATTACTATTATTTAATACAGGTCTATGCCGTCACTTTTATTACAACCAGTTTTATGTTGGCGCTTTTGGCCAATATTTTCTTTCCAGTGTCTTTTGTCCTCAAAAGTAGGTCAAATGTGGTTATGCTCAAGATGGTGTGTTCTGTGTTCCCACACACCTTTTTTCAGTACTTACTTTGAACCTTGTGTTATAGTGAATGGTTGGTTTTCAATTCAGTTGGCCTTCCTTTCAGTTGCAACCGAGTTGTGCAACATGGCTTCAATATAATGCCTTGAATCCTGTTTTTTTTCAATTCTTTTTTTATGGGCATGCAATATGAATACTAACTAACAAACCACGTGTTCTTTTCATTATTAGCTTAATGGGTCAAATTGATGTGGGATTTGATTTAGTTCATAGTTACCAATTAAAATGTATTCTATGCGATGTTCATCACAGAAAGAAAGGGAACAACGTAGCCACTTAGCTGGCTATCTGTTAGTCATACAAAAGTGAAAATTAATTTAGAAAAATCTCAAAATTTCCTTCATTACTTCATGAATTAGTTCCATTGGTTTTTTTAAACCCTATTATTTAAGAATATTTATTCATCTCAGGCTAATAGGCCTGTTGAAAAATTCAGTTCAGGAGTTAGAGCATTGTTTCTGAATGGTTTGCAGGTTCGATATCCCTTTTTTGTTTACGCCTCAACTGTGTTACTTTTCGCTATTTGCTCCATAAAAAAAAGAACTGACCTAGAGAGATCCTCAATAATAAAACCGGGCCATCCACGAGTCAATCCATCCATGGCATTTGTATTTAAAAGTCCCCCCTCCCACCGTGGACAACAGTAACTGTCATCTGAAAATGATATAGCACTAACTGTAGCTCCAACTCAAACCACTAGAGGCTGCTAATGGGAAAAGGTTAGGGCATCTTTAAGTTTCGCAGTGTCCTTGAGTAAGACACCCGACCTAACCCCTTACTTCACGACTGTGTGTGTGTGTGTGTGTGTGTGTGTGTGTGTGTGTGTGTCTGTGTGTCTGCGTGTAGGGGATGGCTGGAGGGGGGGATGTGAGTGAAAGTCATAAAGTGCACTTTGAGTGCCCATAGCAGCTAGAGAGGAGGGCCATACACCAAACACCATCTCCTTCACCATTAACCTGCTCTGGGTGTTTCCGTGGGGAGGGGGGGGGCAATTTTACTGTTTCACCGTTGAATCAAGCTTTGTTCTCGCCATCTCGCAATTCCTGCTGTCCCCCTCTGGCCTCTTCAGTTACATGCGGATATATTTTCTTCTGCCTGGACACGATGAGATCTCGGGATTGGAGACATGGAGAAACCTTTCAGAAACCACATCTCCCCAGGGAGGCTGCAGAACCAGGGAGGCCGGGACTGGGGGGCGGTGCTGGAGAGGGGAAAGGGGGAAAGATAAAACAGGGGAGGATGACCAACATGTCCAATAACCTTCTGGGGCTGAGCGCTGAGCACGTTAGCATGATGCTAGTTCACCTGCTAGCAAGCTAGCGTGTGAAGCTGGTACTGTGCTGGGTGCTTTCTACAGCACTTTCATCTTTTGAAAGGTTCCCCACACAGGCACACATTCTCTCTCTGCCTGTTTGTGTCGCTGTCCGTGTCGGTCTGTCTCTTTCTCTGTCTGTCTTCCTTTCCCTCCCTCTCACTCACTCCGTCTCAAGTTTACGAGTGATACCAGGACATCAGTACGCCTCATTATCTTATTTCAACATTTTACGAAATCTGAGACCAGACAACCCAGTCAAACAAAAATAGTTGAAAGAAATATATGGAATACCCAATTATTTTATTTTATTATGCTTTCGATGGCAGTGCACATCATTCTCCTTACTAATAATATACCATCAAAACATTATAATTCAGTAGTTTTCAATTGTAAGTGACATCAGAACACAGTCTATTATAGATGATGCATCACATAATGCTCACATTATGAGCACCCACATTATGTGACTCTGAGTTATCATTGACAGAGGTATGGAATGTAACCAATGGGAGTATCGGCTCATAGTTGCGGCATAAACACGGCACGTCTCCAAGAAAGTTCGCCTCAGTTTTAGAGCGTGTGCGTGACGCTGACTAGACCACTCAAACTCAACGCTTAACACCTGAGGGAGCACTCGCCTAAATATAGTTTAGCCACTGTAAGAGATGCTGTTTCTCGGGTAATAGTTTCTGTTTCTTGGGTTTCTTGGTAAAGAGTAACGAAACTCTGAAATTAATCGCCAGGGAAAAACCTCATTCTCGGGAAACAATCATTATTTTCTAACCCACAAGTGATACCGTTAAGCCAAGCGTCTGAATCGCGCGGATGTCCCAGCGGTCTTCTTTTGTTGTTCGCTCATCTCTCTGAGTGTCATCTCCTCACTATATATGTTCATTCACATTTGTGATATTCTTTTCTTTTCCTCTCTTCTTCTGTTCTCCACTAGCTGTGTTGCAACAATTAAGTAACACACTAAGTGTCCTCTTTTCTCTCCTGCTTCGTGCTGTGTGGTTCGGTCCCCACATGACCTTGCAGAAACCCGTTCACACTTACGCAGTGTATTCCTACCATGTGTCCCAACATAACCTTTGCATAAACACACACACACACCCACACGGTATTTAAACCATTTGTTCTGATGGCATGAATAGACACACACCCGCACAACCACAAACAAATTGTCCACGGTGCCCATGTTGCTGTGCTGCTGTGAGCATTGCAGCAGGGGTTTTGGGAAGGCCGAATCTGGCTAAAGCCCTGATCCTTTCTCCCAGCTAACAGGATTTGACCTGTAAGACGTACAGCATGACCCTCATCTGGTGCAATACCATCATCCTGTTTAACATACACTCTCACTATTGTCCCCGCAAAGCAAGCGCGCCCAGGCGCACACACAACACACACACACACACACACACACACACACACACACACACACACACACACACACACACACACACACACACACACAGACAGAGACACACACACACACACACATACACATACGCAAACCCTCATACAGACACCCACACACACAGACTTACACACAGAAAGACACAGTCACAGAGACATGCGCACAGACGCACAAACCAACCTTATGCCTGCAGGCACAGATACACACATACAAACAAACAGACACACACAAACACAAAGGCACACATACAGAAGCACCCAGATACACAAACAGACACACACACACACAAACACACACTCACACAAACACACACACACACACACACACACACACACACACACACACATACACAGACAAACACACACATTATGCCTGCAGGCACAGACAAACACACATACAAACACCCACACTAACACACACACACAAACCCACACAAACACACACACACACACACACACAATCGACCGCATACAACCACACACACACACACACACACACACACAACCACACCCACCCCCCCCCCCCCCACACACACACACACACACACACAAGGAAATAAGTAATTTGGAAGCAAAGGATAGAAAGAGCGAGAGAGAGACGACTGTGACTAAGAAGAAGGATACATGGGAGGGAGGGAGGGAGGGAGGGAGGGGGGGAGGGGTCCAAGCTGATACAGGGAGCTAAGTACCAGATTAAGCCCCGTGGCCGTCAGCTGTAATCAGCTGTAAAACAAACAGACCTTTCAGTGGGGATCTAATCCAGCTTCACGCAAGCCACACACACACACACACACACACACACGCGCACACACACACACGCACACACACACACACGCACACAGTCAAGGACATGCACAGACACACATTCACCCACGTACAAACACACACGCACGCGCACACATGTCTGTGCACATACACACGCACATATACACACACAAACACATACACGCACATATTTATGGACACACACACACACACACACACACACACACACACACACACACACACACACACACACACACACACACACACACACAAAGGCAGCCTGGAAGACCATAATACCCCAAAGAGGATGATGTGAAACTCGATGGAAGGCAAACTCCCGCCTGACAGAGAGTTTGTGTGCGACTGGCGGAACAGCCACCAATTGGCTCGGTGAAGTACATGAGATGTCCTCGTGGTGCAGCTGGAGCCTGGCAGGGGCTTTGCTTTGTGTTCTTGGAGCTGCTGATGCTGCTGCTGCTGTTGTTGCTGGGGTTGTTGTTGCTGTTGCTCTTTCCCAGATGCCGTTGATGATGGACGGTGCTAATATCCTGTAGAGCCGATGGCCAAGACCGTCCCGTGCCCCTGCCAAGCGCATCCATCAGGGAAGGGGAAAGTCTTTCCCTTCTATCATTGCTCTGCGCTTGTATTGCAGTAAACAGTTCAGTGACTTACAACTGTCTTCCCAGTGAGAAGAAGCAAACTCCTCACCCCGGCGATAAACCACCCCTGTCTGACGGGTGCAAGGCATCAACGTCGATACTCAATGTATGTTTTCTGTGTGTGTGTGTGTGTGTGTGTGTGTGTGTGTGTGTGTGTGTGTGTGTGTGTGTGTGTGTGTGTGTGTGTGTGTGTGTGTCTACGTGATTCATGTGTCTACACGGCCCACTTTGATTCTGTATCCCACACTCGCTTCGAGTTAAAAGTTAGCGTTCGCACCTAGGCTTGCGAATGGCGTGTGAGCAGGTGCTTAAGTATTGCGCATGGGAGCAGTGTTTCATTTGCCCATGACGTGTGGGTGGGTATGTGTGCGTGTAGACGCACGTGTGTCTGCGTGAGTGCGTGCCTGTTGGGGTCCATTCCTGTATGTGTGTGTATGTGTAGGTATGTCTGTCTGTAAGTGCTGCATTTTTTTTTGCATGCAGGGTTCTGGTTTCAGGGACGACCCAAGCCCCCCCCCCCCCCCCCCCCCGCAGCCTTGCTAAAAGCACGACGCTAAACTCAATTAGCGTCATGCATAATTGATGGCCGTCTGGAAGAGTATTTGTATTTACACTGGAATTAAAAGCCTCCGGTGTCAACTATCCCAGCTAAGGGACGTATTTTAGATGCCGTGTGTCTGTGTGTGTGTGTGTGTGTGTGTGTGTGAGTGTGTGTGTGTGTGTGTGTGTGTGTGTGTGTGTGTGTGTGTGTGTGTGTGTGTGTGTGTGTGTGTGTGTGTGTGTGTGTGTGTGTGTGTGTGTGTGTGTGTGTGTGTGTGCGTCTGTGCGGAAGGGTGTTTGCTGGGTGGGCGAGGGGAGGCGGGACGCTCAGAGAGGGTTATTTCAGCTCGTCGCTGGATGCAATTTTTTATTTGATAACCGTTTGTTATCGCCGCCTGTAATATGAAGTGTAAAGGCGGTATAAAAACGACCGGGGCGGTAAGCCGGGGACTCACAAGAAGTAAATCCAGTCGGACCGACGGCAGGAATGGATGGACATTGAACGGTGATTTAATCTGCTTTGGGGTACTATATGTAGCAGAGAAGACAGGTCGTGGCAGTTCATTCTCCTCGATATATGATTCGTATAAATGACACCTGACCCAGGAGACCAGAGCGGCCAGCCCCTTTTCTCCAAAGATGAGGATCATGTGATCATTACGATGAGAAATCTACTTTTGAATCATAACGCTGTTCCCATGTTCTGCGGTTTCTAAACAGTTATTATTTATCTGAGCTACGTAGCTTTGTACTCACTCTGGTTTTTCTGTGCCGGGATTTTATTAAAATTTCCATCATTTTATAATCTATAATAAGTATCGAGAGATACGGCTAGCAGCAATGCATCATCTATTGTGAGTCTGTGAGACTTGATGAAGCCTTTTGGCCTTTTGTTGGGTTTTTATTGATGTTTGCCTTTTAGAAGATATCCTTGAAAAGGTGCAAAGAGAGAGGGGGGAGAGAGAGAGAGAGAGAGAGAGAGAGAGAGAGAGAGAGAGAGGGAGAGAGGGAGAGAGAGAGAGGGAGAGGGAGAGAGGGAGAGGGAGAGAGGGAGAGGGAGAGAGAGAGGGAGAGAGAGAGAGGGAGAGGGAGAGGGAGAGGGAGAGAGAGAGAGAGAGAGAGAGAGAGAGAGAGAGAGAGAGAGAGAGAGAGAGAGAGAGGGAGGGAGAGAGAGACTAGAAGGCTTGTCAAAATGGTTTCTCCCAAAGTGTTTAGAACAAGTTAGCATTTTTTTTTATAACATCACACAACAGACATTACATTTTTTTCATTCATTCGTGGCCTTTTGATTACACATGCCGGCTAATCGCGACATGCACATTTGTGTGTGTGTGTGTGTATGTGTGTAAGTCTGTGAGTGTGTGAGAGAGAGAGAGAGAGGGGAGGAGGCAGCATGTTTTTTTCGCGTGGTGGTTGTTTTTGAGGGAGGTGGGGGTGGGGGTGGGGGGGTCACGGAGGGGAAGGTGGAAGTGATGGGATGAGAGGCAGGGGGTGTGACTGTGTGTGTGTGTGTGACTGTGTGTGTGTGTGTGTGTGACTGTGTGTGTGTGTGTGACTGTGTGTGTGTGACTGTGAATGCGGTCACGGGGAGGGGGGGGGGGGGGGGGGGGGGTGGGGGGGTGGGGGGGTCAGTTAAGAAGTATCTATCCATCCATCTACCCCTCAACAGTCCTCAGACCTGAATGGGATCTGGCCCGGCACCACCACCTCCACCAGCTCCACCAGCTCCACCAGCTCCACCGTCACCACCACCACCACCTCCACCAGCTCCACCACCTCCACCACCTCCACCGTCACCACCATCACATTGTCATTCATCGGACGGGGACGGAGCTGCGCCTGTCATCCCAGCCTATTGTCCAATCAAGGTAACGGGCAACCCTTTCATCGTTATCTCGCTCCCCTCCTTAATGAGCTGGGCTCTGTAACTGGAAATGATTTGGATGCGGAGGGCACGCCGGCGACAGATAACCACAGAGCTCTCGTCTAATTGCGTGTGATTTCGGGAGCCATCAAAAACTTCTTCAGAAGATTCCCAGTGGCGCTGCAGAGACGGCGTGGTCGGCGGCGGCGGCGGCGGCGATAGACTGGGATGCTTCGGGGAACGCGGGGCGCAGAGTTAAAGCCTGCTCGATAGCCATCCTCAGACTAATTGTGCTGCTTTTCATTCGATAACCCCGGTGCTTTGGCTGAGGCTCTCAGTTTAAACTGTACATTATTACCCTGAGGAACGCCAGCGATAAAACGAAACAAAATGAAGCAGTACCCAGATCTTTGTCCTTGGTCGTAATTGATAGTTGGGAACCACACCACACTGTTTGTGAGTGTTTCTGCTTGTGAGTTTGGTGGAGATGGTGCAAGTGTGTTGTATTGTGTGTGTGTGTGTGTGTGTGTGTGTGTGTGTGTGTGTGTGTGTGTGTGTGTGTGTGTGTGTGTGGGTGGGTGGGTGGGTGGGTGGGTGGGTGGGTGGGTGGGTGGGTGAGTGGGTGTGGGTGTGTGTGTGTATGGTTGATGAGTACTGTTAAGACAATTGTTTTTCAGCCTAACCAGGACTAGGATGGTGAGTTGGCTTTGAGGTGAATGATCAATGTATGTTTGAGCATGTGAGAATATTAAGAATCAGGGTGTGTATGTAATTAATAGCTCGGGGTAACCCACTCCAGTGGTAGTGGTTTCAAAGTATTTATTTTCTTTCCTCAATTAATTTCTGATTATTATGATGTACGAATTGGATTAGCCAGTATGGGAATGAAAAGTTAATTAAGTTCAAGGCAAAAAGTTGCATAATCAGCTCCATCTTTATTTTGATGTTGGCACAAAAGTAAACATCGCTTTTTAAGACTTCTGATTGCTTCGGGGCGAATCTAGGATTTAAAGAGCAATCAGACTCTAAAAAAAACTGCAGGAATGGCACCAACTCTGGTGACACTCGTAACCGCGATAGCTTTTCTCTGATTGGTCGAAATTGGTGAAAGATGTAAAATGACTTTGCCCTACAACAAGCAATGTCCAAATGTCACCTACTGGTAATCATTTGGATCAAAGGGGTGAAATTGCCTGTTTTTATTAGAAGCAGCAGTGATTACATTACCTCTGTTTGACACTACCTCTGTGCTTTGATTTGAGTGTTTACTTTTTAATGGAGAGGCCATTTAATTAGTTTGCCATTATCCTCCTCTTCTTCTTCTGTGGTATTGAAGATGCAATGTGGCTGTACTTCCTCCGTGTCCCCGCTCTCCTCTCCGTACTGGAGTAGAAGTAAGTGTGCTTTCAGGTGTACATCGGTGACCGTCATTTAAATTGCTCTGTCTGTGTATCTTCATGGATTATGTGTGCGTGAAAGCTTGTGTTGAAGTTTGTGTAGGCTTAGATGTATTATTTTATTTTTCTTCTTTCTCGAAGTTGGATGCAATTTGATCGGATGAACAAACGATCAAAGCTAATTAAAGACAGGTGTGCGCATACACATTGAATCCACACACCTCAAGGTTTGCACATAACTTCCGGGTTCTCTCAGCAGTGCTGTTCCCTGATTGGGCGTACAAGCCGGCGTGGTCGCCCGGCTCCAGGCAGGTGCAGCTGTGGCACTTCCTGCTGGAGCTGCTCGGGCGGGGCTCGGGCGGGGCCATCGGATGGGGCAGTGAGTGGGGGGAGTTTGTGATCCGGGACCCCGAGACCCTGGCCCGACTGTGGGGCGAGAGGAAGGGGAAGCCCCACATGAACTACGACAAGCTGAGCCGGGCTCTGAGGTGGGGGGGCCCACGCACGCACACACACTCACACACAAATGCACGAGCACACACGCACACAAACAAACACACACACACAAATGCACAAGCACACACGCACACAAACACACACACACACACACTTGCGCGAGCACACACACTTGCAGGCGCACACACACACTCACACTCAAACTCACACACACACACACACACACACACACACACACACACACACACTCACAATTGCAGGAGCACACACACACACACACATACACACACACACACACACACACACACACACACACACACACACACACACACAACCACACACACATCACACACAATCAGACTTGCGCACACGCACACACAAACACACACAAACAAACATAGAGTTGCAATAAAATACACCCACCGATGTAGTGGATGTGTGGATGGATGTAATCCTTCCATTTAATCCCCGCAAATGCACCCGGAGCACCTTTTGTAAGCATGGTTCACACAGACATACACACACACACCCACAGACAGACAGACACACACACAAGAAGGTAACAGTATTCCTTAACCTCTGTTGGCTATATTCCAGGTACTACTACAACAAGAGAATCCTGCACAAGACCAAAGGCAAACGCTTCACCTACAAGTTTAACTTCAGCAAGCTCGTCCTGGTCAACTACCCTGGCTTCCAAACGTGCCATCAGGTCATTTCCCCGAGCGCACTTCACGTGTTTCTGTCTCCTTGTGTGTCTGGCTCTCAGGGTAGAACAATTAGGTAGAATAATGGTGATGAACGAGTTTAACGGAAAACAAGCCGCAGCCTGAAGTGTTATCCTTCACTACGGCTGTTCCCCGGTTTAAGCACTTGTACAATCATTTGATGGAAGCAGGTGCCTCTCTATTACAGATGGCAGCTCTTTCCCGTGGCAGAGAGTCAAAGTCAAAGCGAGACAGTGCAAAACAGTCTGCCGCCGTACCAAACAACACCGGGAGACACTTCTTGATCACAAGTGAAATGATTGCAGAAGTCGTCTTGAGCCTCCTCTCATTAATCGGCTCCAGGCATCCACTCAAATCTCCTTTCATTCTCCTTTGTTCTGACGAGGCAGATTTAAACAGAGGATCTCTCTCTCTCTTCCTCCCCCTCCCTCTCTATCTCTCTCTCCCACTCTCTTTCTCTCTCTCTGTCTCTCTCTCTCTCCCTCCCCCCACTCTCTCTTTCTTCCTTTCTATCTTCTCTCCCACTCACTACCTCGCTCCCCATCTCTCTCTCTATCCCCCCCCTCTCTCCCTCCCCCCCTCTCTCTACCCTCCCCCCCTCTCTCTACCCCCCCCCTCTCTCCCCCCTCCCCCCTCTCTCTCTCTCTCTCTCTCTCTCTCTCTCTCTCTCTCTCTCTCTCTCTCTCTCTCTCTCTCTCTCTCTCTCTCTCTCTCTCTCTCTCTCTGTCTGTCTGTCTTTTCTGCTTACTTAGCAGACAGTAAAAAGCCATGTGTTTGCCTACATGCATTCGCCAGCCTATACAGGGGGGGGCAGTGTATGCTTGAAATGCAACGCCAGCTCTTGCTTCCACTCCCACCCAGCCCCCCCCCCCCCCCCCCCCTCTCCCCGACACACTTTGACCAGGAAAAAGGAAAAAAAATAAAACCTTTTGAGGCTGGAAATCGTACTGCGTTTGAATTGAATTGTACCAACGGGAGACCTGGATTTTGAGTCATTCAGATGAATACTTACAACGTTAAATGAATCACAGGGCCGCTCACTACAGCCAAAAGGAAGCTCAGTCTGGAAGTACGTCATCTTTGGACAAAGATAGATCTCCCGTTTGGTAGCCGGAAATAAAGAGGCCGCTTCATACCCTCTCGATGAAATGAAGAGAATCCTATTTGGTATGTCACCCCGGATTTACACTGACCCCATCTGGGCCATCCCATAATACATTTACACCGGGGCACCAATATCGCACTAATGTATTAGTACATTTCAATGTTCTTCTTCTCTCTGCTATATTCCATATCCACGCGCCCCGGGTCTGAACCCGTCTCCTCCTCCTCCCCCTCCTCCTCCTCTTCCTCCCCCTCCTCCTCCTCTGCCCCCAGCTTCTCCCCAGGGTGCCACTCTCCTTCTCCCCCTTCTCCTCGGAGACCGGCTCCCTTCTGTGCGGAGGAGTGGACCTGCCTCTGGACCGAGGTACGCCTACCGCGGTCGTCGTTGTACTTCCCCGTGACAGGCAAAACCAACCACGCTGGAAACCCATCAGCCACAACAGCAACACGAACATGTGTGCCGAGAATCCATTGTTCAAAATCGAGTGAAGTGCACGTCGATATAGTTATGGTCTTATTATTGCCGTGTTTGTGTTAATGTTAATGTGCCGTTTTCAGATTCGTATTCACAGCGTCTTGTTGCACGTTTGGGTGTGCCAGAGATTTGAATAGGTCATCAAGATATCCCACGCTCCCTGTAAAGGCCACAGACTACACACACACTTTGAGACTCACCAAAGTTTTGGAAGAGGGGAAATTAAGACTTTTCCCTCACCAATTAGCAAGATATGAAAATCTGTCAGTTTAGGCAGTGGTTGATGAAATAACCTGGAAACTTTGTCTCAGCTGGACATTAACCCTGAATCCCTGAGTCATTTTATCCAGAAGGTTATCTTACCTTCTATATTGTTCCTGCCTAATACTTCCCCACCTATAAACATCCCCTTGGGCTACATTTGGCCTGATTTCCTTTCATGGAGAAAGTTTTAGTTTTTGGTGTCCTACTTTTAATCTAACGCTTTTAATCGGATATTCTATGACCGGTGCTTAATGTCAAGCATATGCACACAGTGTTGCAGCGGCCTATATAGGTCGACTCCTCCGAATCTCTGTCAGCTGTTATATCAAGCATCTAACAAATAAGTTATATTGCACCTGCATATGTGCTCTGTGTCACATCTTCCGTGTCTTTGTTTAACAGGCCTTCAGCCAATGGCACACCCCTTCTTCCACCCTTACTGCCTGCCTAAGCCAATCCCGTTTGCCCGTGCCCTCCAAGGCCACGCCTCCCCGCAGTCGGCCCCGCCTCTCCCGTGTGCCCACCTCGTGAGAGATCTACGTCTGCCCCTGGGCGCCGCGGCAACGGTTCGCGACGACTTTCTGTCGCCGGGCGGCGGCTGGCCTGCCAAGAGCCTCCCGGGATGGGATCCGAGGAGCTTCGCCAGCGGAGGGAGGGAGAGTGAGGCTCGGAACAAGTGCTTAGGGAGGAGAGCCGAGAAATGATTAAAACCAGGAGATTATTCATATTATTATGAGGGGATGATTGTGAGATAATGGGACGGCGATTCCAAACGACTCCATTAACAGTGGCCTCCTCTTTAAGATATGAAGCGTCCACTTTTATATTCTTCTTAGGATGTTTGTACAGTGTTATTTTCTCCCCTATAAATAATATTAACATAACATTGTATTTGTCATTTAAGAGTTGTATAGGAATGTTGAGGAGAACGTTTATCTTTATAGACCATAGCTTTTTCATTATGTAACAGGGAATTGCACTTGTAAACAATTAACAACATGCACTTGGGTTTGGGTAAATAAAGCTGTTCTCTCAACTTGAATTATTCAGCTGTTTGTCTTGTCTTCTCTCTCCAAGGTTCCAAGGTTCCAAGGTTTATGGAGATAAAAACGTATCAATATATTATGCATTCACAAATACACGATCAAACATTTATGGGAATGGGGACACAAATATCTCTCAGCATCAGGACCAACTCGTTTTTCATCAGTCATTACCACCCCCACACAGCAGGCGGCAGTAGTGCCGGTCCTTCATCATATTTATCACACCGGCTAGGTTTTTCCCGGGAGAAAACAAGTCGTACTTTTGGCGCGGAATATATTATCTTTCTTCCTATTAACTCAGAGCCACCGGAATAATTCACTTGCTGTCTATGGGACCTTGAATTTAACTATTCTAAATCGAATCTTATAGCCACTAATAGCTCAAAGGCAACATGCAGCGAAGCATCGCGTGAGTATATTAGTCATAGCATATTGTAAGATGTAGCCAGTAAGGAACTAGCACTAGCCAAAGCTGAATCTGCATACGTGTATTGTTCGGTTTGGTAAAGAGGCTTGCTAATGTAAGATAACATATTAGCTATTATAATGCATGACCTGACCAGGGACTGCAGATGTAAACTAGCCTTCACAGCCATCTGTGACGCACACGGAAAAGTTTAGAATATGTAAAGTCAGCCCCTGTAGAAAACAACTACAATTTTAACTCACGGTTATGTTAGAATTTGAGAAATGGAGGTCTAAGGGTACACTCCTTCAGAAACACTTTATCGTAATTTCTCTTAGAAGTTGTCTCAAGTTTGGCTTATACATGTCCACCATCATGGCCTGATGATCACATACTCTTATTGTGCTTTTGTTTGGTGGCTCGTCTCCTTCCATCCTCCACGCCAGTTCCTTCTTCCAACCCAAGGGCAAGGAGAAGGATATTAAGAAGAAGCGTGAAGAACCTGTTAAAGAGTAAGTCATGAATGTTCCTCACTGGTCGTTGGCCTGAGTTGAAAGTAAACAGAGTTGTCGAACGAGTTCTCTTTGTTGATGTCTTGTTGTAAGGAGTACAACAGTATATGAAGTTTTGTCTTGTGACAACTCCGTTAGCGATGCATGACGATTTGGAAACGGTACTGACATTTCTAAGTTAATAATAGAGGATCCCAAAAAACAGGAACCCAAGACAAAAATATATTTTTTAAAGAATAATAAAAGATCCCACATTCCAAATTTTACAAAATATTATACATTATGACAATGTAACAATTGCTGATATTTTAGGATTTAATAATAAAGTCCAACACATTTTTTTCTACAGATCTGTGCACATTTGGTCATATAGTCACCCATAGCAACACGTTCTTCAGACATGTTTCTGCTCTTGTTTGAGTTTTAAACGGTTCTTTTGTTCCGACCCCAGGACGGTCAAAAGCCCTCTCAAGGCACAGAATGGGGTCAAGGAAACCGATTCCCCGGTCAAGAAGGTTGTCAAGCGCAGCCGTCAACTCATGGACAGTGATGACGATGACACGCCCGTAGTGAAAGAGCAGGCACCACCCAAGGAGAAGGCCCTGCCCAAGGAGAAAGCCCCGCCCAAAGACAAAGCCCCACCCAAAGAGGAGAAGGTAAGGACGCATGGCATTGCTGATTTAAGGCTCTGTTAGAACATACAGTGTAGTCGTCCACAATGCACTCTTTCTTTCATAGTTCAAACTTGATATTCCTCTTTGTGTTTTAATTTTCAAATGCATTCCAATAGAAGGGGTTTCATCACTGGGCCCTAGGCTCGATCAACGTTTTGTTACAGGTGATAGGGACTTACATCAACATCTTTGAGAATGTAACTTAAAGGTGACATGTGTGACCTCCCAGGTGTGAGTGTGGTTAGCCGTTACAAGCCGTTTTTAAAATCTAACTCTTCTGACATCACAAGCGTGTCCACCTAGATGTATGCTGGATAGATCAGTCTACCAGCCTACCCAGTGGACTGGAGCAAACGTTGCTCATCTATCCGTCATACATCTAGGTTGACACGCCCACCTATGATGTCAGAAGAGGCGGATTTTCAAAACGGCTTGTAACTGCTAATCACACTCACACCTGGTGGTATAATATGTCACCTTTTTAAAGACAAATATGCACAGGATTCATTGAATATGAAGTGTATACATGAAGGGGCATAACATATTCCGCGATGTCTCTTGCTGGTAAGTGAATGCCAGGCACGCACGTCACAGTAGATGAGCTTTCACTGCGTGGAAAGAGGTTTATCCAGACAGGTTTTATCCAGTATACTCCCAGATAGTCCACCGATAAACCTATTCAATTCAATTCAATTTTTATTTGTATAGCCCTTAATCACCATTACAGTCTCAAAGGGCTTAACAGGCCAAATATTTATGACACCCCCCTTTACCCATGCCCCCACACGGGCAACAAAAAACTCCCTTGAAATCAGCAAGGAAGAAATCTTGAGAAGAAACGCAGTGTAGGGGATCCCTTCTTCCAGGGATGGTCAGGAGTGCAACGGGTGCCACAATTGACATACAGGTAAATACATGCACATCATATTCAAATGGTGATGGGGTTCTGGCCGGTCATCCATGAGGAGAGTCCAGGCATCCAGTCCAGTACCCGAAACACACTAGAACAGACAGAATAGTGAATTAGAACGGAAAAGTACAATTCGAACGGAAAAGTACATTCTTAGGTGTAAATTCTGTCAGACTTTGTACAATAACAATGTAACATGAATAACATTGTATTTTTAACCCGGACCTATGTGTCCGGGGACTTTGTCCACGGTTGAAGCTTTAGTTATGGTTCTACTTCGACGCAACTCAGGGGTGTTTACGGACCCCTTACGTCCTTGCGCCCGCCGTGAGGACCGGACGAGCGCCTCCCAAAAATTGTAACCTTGCGTCGAGGCGAGGGCTGTGATTGGTCCGCTCACTAAAGCCTGACGCAGAACCCAAAGAGGTTCACGACTGCGTCCAAGCCTCTGCGTGGTCAGCGCATTGCGTCGACGTGGAACCATGACTGAGCCCTAACTCGGACTGGAATACCCCCGTGGCATTTTTCCACCGGCACTTCTGTCCAATCAGGGACACTGATACGCGTGGCATATACCGGTTTAAACGTGTCGAGCCGTGATCCGAGTTGGGTCGTCTCTGAGGTCGGGCCAAAGCGAGCCCACCCCCACAAAGCGGGCAGCCTTGTTGCTGTTCGGAGCGAGAAGACGCCTCTCAAATTGTGGGAATAAAGAGCCATAAAGTACAACAAGCAGTGCATTCTGCGGACATATCGCCACTCACGCAGAGAACGAAACGAGTTCCCAACTGCTTAATTTGTTATGATTCGTTAATTCCTATAATCATACGGTCTAATTAAAAATGGTTTATGAAGCGCACCGCGTGATTTCAGTCTGACTGCATTCGCCACTGTATATGTACCAGGTTTTGAGCCCACGCCTGCTGTCTGCGTGCAAGGGAACATTTGCATTTCACACCTTGGGCCTCAAGTTACCATGGTGAATAATCCCCTGGGGGTGTTTGCAAGGTAACAATTGTATTTTCCCCCTTCTCATAGGTTTTTTTTCTATTGGTCGAAAGACGTGCCTTGATTTGTTGGCCCAATGTCTTGTTGCCCCTGATTTATTATTAATTACATATAATCACTCATATAAATATATTGCCTTTATCTGGGTTGTTTTGTGTTCAGAATCGGAATCCCCTTTATTCACAGAGGTACAAAACATGCACTAGGCGATTGACTTGCTGCACTTCATGCAGCTCAGCTCAGTACACTAAAGTAACACAATACAGGATATGTACAATAAGGTGGGCCAAACAGTGGATGCAAGAGGTTCGAGTTGAGTGCAGGGTGTCCGTGCATCCTTAAAAAGTCTTAAAAAGTCTTAAATTCATGTTTCTAAATTGAAGGCCTTAAAAAGTCTTACATTCGTTACAAATGTCATATGCTGGTCTTAAATACTGTAACGCAAGGTCTTAAATTGGTCGGGGCAGGACTGTTTTTTATTAATTTTTCTCGTGGGACTTTTCAGGAAGGACATGTAGAGAGGCTTCTTCTTTCTTGCTAGCTGCATATATAAACGATTATCTGCGTGCTTGCTAGCTAGTCTGCGACAATGGGGTGGTGCAAATTCAAGGACAGTTGGCTGGAAGACGTCCGTTTCCGAAGTTGCCTCGCGTCTGTTGCCAACCCCCACCATCGCGTGTTTTAGGTCTTAAATTTCATTCAATATGGTAATACAAAGGTCTTAAAAAGTTTGTTTGTTTATGAATATTAATATTCGAATATATTCTAATATTTATTGATAATATTTTGACCATTAAACGCCTTCAGTAAGACCTGGATTGGGGATTCGCGAGGTTTGTTTACCGTGTTGCTATGGTTACCGGTCTTGCGTGTTCCAACGGTTTATTAGGTTTCTAATAAATCGCCGTCTAATCAATACTTCATTCACTGCCTCTTCCATGGTCATTACAATATTATGAATAGACTGCGTCGGGTTCTCCGACGTCTCTCCCTCTTGGCCTGCCCATAACAGGTATGAATATTAAGGGCTGCCTAATATTCGTTCAAATTTTGATTTATTTTTTGATATTCTAATTATATTCGAATAAAGAAGTTTGTAGTCAAAGCCCTAGTGGCCTTTCATCCAAGATAGCGTCCTCCTCTTCAGACATCATATCCAGGGTTGTGTTCTTCTAAATGGAAGAGGAACACTAGTTCTGGCCATGGGCAGCGGCCATTCACGGGGACAACTGAAACGATACGACTGAAAACATAGAATTGGGAAAAAGCCTGAGGACGACGGGAATATTATGTTTGGGTTACATACTCTTCTCTTCCTTTTACTCGTCTGACCCTGCCCTCCTATTTTCCAGATGATCTCTTGGCTCATCCTGTAAATCCTCTGAACAGTCTCGTATTAGCTCTCGCAGGATGCTAGAGAGAGGGAGAGAGCATCTTTCTTTTTATTCAATGAAGCCTTTGCAGCAGAACAGTAAATTGACTTACCTTTCACATCATCAGAATCCAAGTATTGAAAAGCCATGGAAAAATTGTTGTTGAGATGTGTCGTTACCTCCTGGCTGTGTGGGCAAGACACTTGATTCAAAGTTGATTCACTCTTATGTAACATTCTTGTGGATATTCCAAAAGAAATGCTCTCGTCTTCGGATTAGCGTTATTAGAGTTATTTCCTGCCTGTTTACATTCATTCACGAGCAGACTCCACATGCGCTGCCTTGAGCCCTTTGATGTCTGACTCCATCTTGTCCGACCTCAGAATTACATCCTCCATGAAGGTTCCCTGCTGTTCCGAATCGTTAAAAAGTGCATCTTCCATGTTGGGATTCGGGCGGTGGAATAACCGGATGTTTCCGGGGCCCAGTGGTAGCCCCACTGCTCCGCTGTCGGTTTGAAAACGTCTTTTCTTTTTAAAAAGCCATCTTCTACATGCCCACTTTCAACAGGATGCGATGTACAGCTTCTGGTGTCTTCTGTAAACCTCTGTAATCCTTCTGTCACCTGCTTCTACTCCCCCCCACCCCCTTCCACAAAGTGTTGGTTACTTGCTATTGGTTACTTTATTTTTATCGGTTCAAACCTACTTCCCCGACTGGTACTGCGTTTGAAAGGTTAAGGCATCAGCTATGACTGGGGTCATGCAGATTCCTGCAATCCTCGGTTGGGTAGGAAGGGCCATGTCACAAAACCATACACTTTTTAAATTTTTGTCGACCTAATGTAAATCACCTCTCAATTCACATTTCTTACGATGTAGTTTATATTTCCGTGGAGCACTTTGAGCGGCTGTTGTCACTCATCTCCCCTGAGATGAAGAAACATCTGAACATCCCGCCTGCCATGTTTTTCTACGTCATTTTAACCGTTACGGCAGCAGGCTCGTGTGGTTTTCTAAGGCCAACCTTTTTTATTGCAAATGCGACGTAAGCCATATTTCTTTGTTTTATGGGTCAAAAATAGAATTTGAAAAGGTAATTTGCGTGAATGTAACATTCTGCACGTGACACACCAAGTCAATAATGTTTTCATGAAATTCCTTCCATCCAATAACCATTTAGGCCAGCCTTGACAGTAGTTCAATCACTTCATCTGTCATCATGTTAATTGTCACAGGACATCTACCACACATAGGAAACACGCGTGTTAGCTTTCCATTCTGTTCCATTCAGGTGAACCTGTCAGGTGCGACCTTTTACTGAACAGTTCCCTATGATCATTTATCAAGAATGAGTGTGCAGTCAACAAAAGTCCAACCTATTAATCCAGAGTTTACTAGGCTGATATTTCTCCAGCTAGCCAGGTGTGGCCGGCGCGATGCGGCGCCCAGAGCAAATCACGTTTAGAACAGCACAGATCCCCGTTTACAAATCACTTTTACGAACACAGTCAAATTATGTTATTAGGCTGTGATGTCCTGCTCGCGCAGCCCAGAATTACCATAAACAGTTTTATGTTTGGCCTTTTTTTATGACTTGTTCACAAAAAAATCACTCCCTCTAGAACATTACTCGGGCTTAAAAAGTTGAGGTCTGACAAGGCCAAAGCACGATAGAAAGTCCGCCCCTCGAAATCAACCGTGTACAGGAAAAGAAAAACATTTTCTCCTCATTAAATCCTATAGCCTGCGATGGCTTGTTTGGGCAAGAACTGGAGTCTTTCTAGTTTTCACAGTTCTTTATTTAAGAAAACTGCTTTGGAAAAAAGCTCTAAATAAATGATTAATGGAATAAAAAATAAAATATATAAAAAATTCCACCCCGATATATATGCAACATAGGAGGATAGACACGTTTCAACCGGTTTATTATGCACTCTCAAATATATAGGTCTTTGCTTTTTCGCAGCAATGAATTTATTCAGTCTCTTTGCTGTTGTATTTCAACAGACTGTCGCAACTTTTGCATCGTACAAGACCCCACTGTTCATTATTCTCATTATGCACGTTGCGAAAGTGTTGAAAAGAAAAAGAGAAAATCTGGAAAGTTTCCACGCCTCACACTTTCCCGTGTCTCTTCCGACTAATCGCCTGAGGCCAGCCGCTATTTCACCTCCTCGGTATCATCCGTCCTCACGTGAGTCTCTCTAATCCAAAACTGATGGAAGAAGAACAGAAGAACCATCTCACGGGTGTGTGTGTGGGGGGGGGGGGGGCAGTTGGGGAAATGGAGGTGTGGGGTTGAAGGCGGGTGCGGCTGCCTGCAAAACATCTGACTGAGAAACGACCCAAGCTGCTTATAATGAGATCGCTATGAAACAGTTTGACCGTTGGCCCTTCCTGTCAGCTTTGGTCAGAGATCTTAGGCTCTCATAACCCTGTGTACCCTTTTTTTTTATTATTATTTTTTTATAAAAAAATAAAGAGGAGAAAACAGTGTTGATGTCTAGACGGGCAACCCCGGCTCTGCCACCCTCTGTTTACGCGACGAGGCCCGCTGTGCTGAGGCTAGAGGTGAGAGAGAGAGAGCGAGAGAGAGAGACAGAGGTGTCTGGGCTGTGGGTTTGTTCATCCGATTGCTTCATTCTTTACTTTCTGCCCTCTCGAGGTGAGCAATTCATTACGACGATGCCGCTGAATCGCATGAAGAAAAACAAGCGGCAGAAGCTGCACTGTGCATTAACAACCAAGCGCTGCTCCCTAATTGCCAGGGAGACATTTGTCAGTGTTTTCTTCTTCCTGTGACGGGCTACTCTTGTTTGTTTTGGATAGCGTCGCGCACACTTTCCAAAGAGTTTTTAGGAGTTGAAACCATGCATACACTTGATATAATATAAACCGTTGACTGTCCCAGTGGACGTTAACAATGTACTACCCCCTTCACTGCGCTCCACGGAGGAGTTTTATTTCATGAATAAAGGAAACTCTTTTGGCACTAATCCCATTTATAGCCTTCTCCCTAAAGCAGCCGTGATGTACTTTATGATTTGAGGGATGCATTGGTGGGTGGACTCCTTAACTCAGAACTCTTTCCCTTCCCCCCCCCGTCTAGGAGGAGGCTTTCAAGGCAGTGTCCACCCCGCTCTCTCCATCTCCGGCCCCCGCCACGCCCTCCACTCCCGTCACCCCGGCAACCCCCGCCTCCTCGGGTACCCCGGGTACCCCCACCTCCATCTCCCCCTCTGGGATCCCCAAGCGCAAAACCGGTGGGTGACCCTTGTGACGCGCTGCGAGGGCTCTGTCGCACTGTTCTAAGTTCCTTCACGTCTCTCTGTCTGTGTCTTGTCTGTCTGTCTTTTTCTGTCCGTCTGCTTCTGTCCGTCTGCTTCTGTCCGTCTGCTTCTGTCTTTCTGTCTTTCTTTTTCTGTCTGTCTGTCTTTCTTTTTCTGTCTGTCTGTCTGTCTGTCTTTCTTTGTCTGTCTGACTGTCTGTCTGTCTGTCTGTCTCTCTGTCTTTCTTTTTCTGTTTGTCTGTCTGTCTGTGTCTGTCTGTCTGTCTGTCTGTCTGTCTGTCTGTCTGTCTGTCTGTCTGTCTGTCTGTCTGCCTGCCTGCCTGTCTGCCTGTCTGCCTGTCTTTCTTTGTCTGTCTGTCTGTCTGTCTCTCTGTCTTTCTTTCTGTCCCTCTGTCTTTCTTTTTCTATCTTTGTCTGTCTTGACTGTCTCCTTCTGTCTTTCTTTCTTTCTGTCCGTCTCTCTATCGTGGTACCTCTCCCCTCTCTAGATCCAAACGTTGCCTGTTAATAAATCCACCTCTGGAGCGTTCAACAGTGTGCAGGCCCTCCTTTCTCCTTCTATTCAATACTATTGTCTAGCACCTGTGGATTTACCTTTGGATGTGCGCACCCCACCTCCTCTCTACGCATACTGGATATATATTTTTGTAATTACCGTCCAGTGGCCCCCCGCGTTGAACCGGTGAACCGGACGGCACCGGATCCATT
Source organism: Gadus morhua (assembly GCF_902167405.1). Lineage (NCBI taxonomy): Eukaryota > Metazoa > Chordata > Actinopteri > Gadiformes > Gadidae > Gadus > Gadus morhua. The sequence goes on from NC_044055.1 coordinate 3,287,328, forward strand.
CGTTATTCACAGCCTCCGCTGTGCCGCTGGGCCTAGCGTCCGGCCCCATGGCGGGTCTGCTTGGTTCCTCTTCATTTTTTTTATGCACACATTTTATTTACCTGGTTTGAGGAAATGCGTCTAATCTAGTCACACTCCCCCCCCCCCCCCCGCCGACTCTGCGGGGGGCGCGGGAATGCCAGACCTCCGTTTACTATAATGTTGCCGCGCGCAACACGGGTATCGCTTAATAACACTGCGCTGCGCGTTGCCCCACTAAGACAAGGCGCTAAATTGAATTTAACTCGAATTAGGCGTCCACTTCGCGTCGTTGGAGATGTGTGGGGATATTGTTTTACCAGATTAAATGGCATCGCCGGGGCTTGTGATTGATCGGAGGAAATTTTCCTCTACCCCCTCATTTCATAATGTTTCACCGAGTGTCGCTGCGTGAACTTAATGACTCCAGGACGCAGTCAGCAGGGAATGCTGCCTTTCATATCAACATGTATTTATACCGGCCCGGGTAACAACAACAACAACAGCACCACGGTGTCACAGGGAGGAACCCACGAACCGCGTTGCACTAAATCGTGATGAATAGCCTTCCACAACGTTGGCGTGTGGACGTGAGATACGGTTTAGTTCCATGGGATGAGCCTAATCTCTATTGTTCTAATTAACCTATCTGTTTACTTAAATCCTTCACTTGTGTGTACGTGTGTGCGCCTGTATGCGTGCGTGTGTAGGCGTCTGCGTGCGCGTGCACGTGTGCCACTACACACATCGGAAAGGAGTGCAAAGCTGCTGCTGTGCACCAGCGACGCGCACAATAACGATGGACATTACATCAGCACCTTTGGGCTGCTTTGTAGTGGAGCGTTTTCCTGGATAGGAGTGTATTCATTAGCAAAGTAGCTCCTGGTTACGCAGTTCTCTCTGTCTCTCTGTCTGTCTCTCCCTCTTGTCTCTCTCCCCCTCCCCTTTCTCTTGCCCTACTTGTGCAATGAGAGAGGAGTCGTGCCTATTTTTAATTACAGCACTCCCCGCTATATGGGACCGATACGTTTCCACACACACACACACACACACACACACACACACACACACACACACACACACACACACACACACACACACACACACACACACACACACACACACACACACACACACACACACACACACACTTCTTTTGCGTCGTAATCCCTTAATTTGTTCAGTTGTACAGCAGCCATTGGATTCAATAATTATGAGGAGCCGGGAATTAGGCGTGTCCCCGCCTGTCGGACCGTGCGAGGTAAGTACCAGTGTAGATTGCGTCACTAGGGCCGTCCTCAACACGTATTACCGAGCGCTGCAGATTCCTCCCAGTTCCCTGACCATTAACCAAATTGCAACCCAATCGGTGCATACCCCTGTCCCTGCTCTTCTGTCATCTGAACGGCGCCGCCGGTTACAGTTGATGTTCTTTGAGTGTCATTTATTAGAAGTGACACTCTGTCGGCTGCTATCGGGGAGATGAGTCGACTGCGCTCGAGTCCCTATCAGCTCGTTGAGATCCAAGGCCGCTCCCGGCTCATTTCTGACCAATCACGGCATCCCTTATCTGATTGGTTCGGGGAAGTCGGCTTGCCTGCCAAGCACAGGGGTGTGCACCTGTGTGCACACGTGTGACTGTTTTTTTGTCAGCCAGCCTCAAAATCAGGCTCTGTTCTAATTGCAAATCTCAAATCGTACTTACAGCACCTTTTTAATTAATGTCCGCTATTAATTAACGTGTGTGTGTGTGTGTGTGTGTGTGTGTGTGTGTGTGTGTGTGTGTGTGTGTCTAGCGAGGAAGATGTTCCCGAAGCGGAAGCTGAACGAGAGCAGCAGCCCTCTGGGGGGCCGCGACGCGGCGGCGGCGGCGGCGGCGGCGGCGGCGGCGGCGGCGGCGGTGGTGGTACCGGGAGCCCCGGAGGAGCAGAAGGAGCGCAGCAGCGAGGGGGCCCTCAGCCAGCCCAGCAAGAGGCCCCGGGTGGAGAGCCCCTCCTCGGGCACCGGCGGTACGTGACCAGTAGGGCCGAACGATTCGGGGAAATGAGTGGATCGGATTATTGATCGGTTTGATATGTGTTTTTTTTTTTTCTTATTTATTAAATTCCTTATGTTTTGTATTATTCAGTAAAAAAGCAATAAAATATTCTATAGTATGACACATAGTAAGTGCGTTTCCATCTCAAATGTGATGCGAGTCTTTAGAAAGTTTGCAAAAAAGTAATTCGAATTAGGTGCGTTTCCATCAAGTGGTTGGAGCGGAATAGGGTGATGACGATACACGTTGATGTCGGCAGGGTTGCTATGGCCGGTCATTATGCGGAAATCGGAAAGACTGTCAGTCCTGTGTGATCAAAGTTCGCTGCGTCACAGCTGTTTCGAAAAGTGTCTTTCCATCTCCCATTTTGCGAATTTACTCTGTTTCGCATTTCTCAAAAACCACCTCAAGCAAGCGGATAAACTTTTTTGCGAATTAGAGGATTTTGATGCGAATTTTGGTGTTTCCATCACCGTTTACTGATTCGATACTTCAAAGTTTGCATTAAATCAGGGGGATGGAAACGCACCTAGTATAACACAACTTTTGAAGCGGTCAACATCTAAACGGCTTTCCTTTAGGCCAGGCCGATGTGGTGAGATGAATTGATATCATCACATCTTTATTTAACTATTGAATTGTGAAAGAAAAATGTCTATAAATTGTACTGATCTCCAGTCAGTGACGGTAACAAATCCCCCCCAAAAATATATATATATCGAGTAATATAGTTTTTATTTATTTTTTAACGCAACCTTTGTGATTTGCCTATTTTGTTATATATTGTCCATATTGGGGCCAGATCGGATAGTATAGATGTCGGATATTGTTTAATTCTTATTTTTATCTTGACGTTCGTATTCGTTCCGAGCCGGGACTCTCCTCCAACGGTTGTTTTTGTGGAATCACGGCAATCTATATTGAAAATAAATCAAAAAAATAGGCTGATTTATGGACATAACAAATGCACCCTCGTTATTTTATTAAAATACTTTGTGTTTTCGCAAATGCTAACGTGAATGTAAATGTATGCAAATTTCCGAATTTAATTAAGTCAAATTAACAAATTACCATAAACATACATACATATATTGCATGATGACATGCTGCTTAATTAACTCAAGCTCTTTCCCCCCCCCATCCCCACGTTGTATTTTTTTAGTAAGCCCCATTTATTATTTCTGGACAGGACTAAATTCTCTCCTCCTGGTGTGTGTGTGTGTGTGTGTGTGTGTGTGTGTGTGTGTGTGTGTGTGTGTGTGTTTTATGTCCATACTTCGTTGACCAAGCTGTAAAAGCCCAAATTCTCAGCGCCTGCACTTTTATTTGTTTCGCCTCCCCTCCTCCCCGCAACTGCCCACCCGGCCCTCTTGATCCGCAGCGGCCCCTGCTTGCCCCCCCCCCCCCCCCCCTTAGAAAACGACAAGACGCATTTAACGAGTGAAGGCCCAGCGGTTATCCGGCAAAGCGATCTTTATACAACATCCCCTCGCTTTCACTGTCCGCCTCAAACGGGTGCAGAGAAAGGCAGAGCCCCTCAATGCTGCCCTTTTTGTGAGGCTCCTGGCATTTATCGTCCTCGTGCTTTTTCTTCTCTTTTTTACAATGTCTCCCCCCCCCCACCCCCACCCCCACCCCCCCCCCCCCCCCCCTATCCTGTCGCCGAGCAGGAAAAGGTGATGAGGCGATGGAGGTAGAGGCCGCCGAGGAAGAAAAGACGGAGGAGGAGGAGGAGGAGGCAGCGACTGAGACGGATGTGCCAGCAGCGCGGGACGGCACGGGAGAAAAGGGTGAGCTGGCGGCTGAAAGGAGGAAAGGAGCGGAGGTGAAGAAGGAGGAGAGCGAGCAGCGACAGGAGGATGAAGAGGAGGAGGAGGAGGAGGAGAAGAAAAAGGCAAAGGGAGCGAAGGATGAAAAGAGGGCCGGAGAGGAGAAAGGGCCCGCCGACACCAGGCAGCAGAAGAAGACGAAGACTAAGAAGACGACAACGCAGAAGAAGAGCGAGGAAGAGGAGGAGGAGGAGGAAGAGCGACTGGCTGAAAAGGACAGCGCCAAGAGCCCACGGACTCAAGCCGCCAAGGAGCGTAAGGAGGCGAAAGAACAGGGAGGAGATAAGGACTTGGCCAAGAAAGCCGCCATCAGCAGTTTCTTTGGTGAGCCAGCGGAATTAGCATTTTCCTGCACGGGTGCACACATCTGGACACACTGCATGTGTGTGTGAGTCTGTGTTTGTTTGTGTGGACAAACAGTTGTGTGTGTGTGTGTGTGAGTCCGTTTTACGCGTGCGTGTCCGTGTCCAGAATCAGGCTACACTTTAGAACAGATGGCGCTCACACACTTACACACACCGACACGCACCAGCAACACAACAACATTTTTGGTATTCTGTTTATTTTTCTTTCCGTTGGATGTTTCCCCGCAGCACCCAGGAAAGCGGCGGTCAAGGTGGAGAAGCTGGAGAAGGTGGAGGAGACGAATGAGGGAGAAAAGGGGGAGGTGGCGGATGTGAAGAAGAAAGAGCCAGAGAAGGCCGCAGTGGACGATGTCAAAGATAAGAAAGGGTAAAGCGCGCGCCTTTTTTAGTCCGTCTGATCCCTGACACCAAACCATGTCTGGTTTCCACTCAGTCGCTCCGTCCGTCCGTCCGTCTGTCTGTCTCTCTATACTCATGATATTTTGCACAGGTGCGCAGGCCAGGAAGGGCACGCACCATATGTTTCATCAATCATTCAAATTGTAACGATATAGTGTTGGGTTGATCAGGTGCATGTAGATGGAGAGTAATGAAGCAGATAAACACGTCAAAATAGTCTTTGTGAAAGCGACTGTAATGTTGTGGCGCCGTAACAGAACCTCGTGGACGGATCCTCGGAAGGATTTTCCATGTTCACAACATTCACCATAATTGTAATTTAATATTCACACCTTTGCAAAAAAAACAACAACCCCCTCAAAAAAGAATGTTGTATTCATTTTTCCACTGCCAAATCCAATCCATACCCGGTATAATAAACCTGAACCGTTTTTGATGACGACCTGCTGACATGACATTTCCACTCCCCGGTCCCGTATAAAGCCCCCCCCCCCCCCACACAGTCAAATCATATTTCTCTCCCACCCGTCCACGAGTCAGCAAAGCGAGCGCTACCTCGACTCCAGCACAGCCATGACCCCATTCCCCGTCATGTCACAGGTTCAGTGATATCGCCAAGTGATGAATGCAATTCCATGTTTGCTCTTTCGGTCTCGCTATCCCCCCCCCCCCCCCCCAACGTCGGCCCTTTCTTCTTCCCCAGCTGCCCATTGATTCTCCATGGCGCTGGCGGATGATTAATACAATCTACACTAAGGCACTTGTTGCACCTCGTGTTGTTCAAGTGTGACGGGAGGCAACAAGAAGGCCCCCTTCATCACCAGTTCAGTAGCAGGAGGTCAACAGCATGCCACCAGGGGCTTCCAGCAGGTTAAACCTGGAGGCCCTGAGTGTAGGCCTACACCACTAATACGGTCATCAGACAGGAGTTTTTCAAAAATATTGAACGCAACCTTGGCTGGAAGCCAGTCTCTTCTTTCATCCGCGTGCTCCTGCCATACTTCTCGGCAATTTCACCTCGGTTCAATTTTCACACCTTTTTCAAGCTGGGAAAAATCAATTTTGTTGTAGAACTCTGGGCTCCGATAAGGAGTTGATAACGCTGAACAATAATTTGGCCGATTGTTCTGGACGGCTACATGGATTGTAACTGATGGTTTTGATTTTGATTCCGTGTTCGTGCCTAAATGGGTGGTGCGGTGTTCAGAAAAGGGTTGATGTTGTAAAGATTTTTATCATATTGAGGCAGACGTGTCTCGCGTTGTAAGAGGTCCAAACCTGATATTCTTTAATGGTATTTTCTTTGTATCTTTTGGCTTGTGATCACAGTACTCCAGCATCATCTTTCGTACTTTCCCTCCCTCCCGAATTGAACAGCATACAGTAAACAACATTCAGTAGTGAGTAGGCCTTTGGCTGATGCTAGTTTCTAGCTACAAAACACTTACGGAGCTGATGCTATATAAACCTGTGTTTTTTTGAGAACATTGCCTGACAAATGCAGAAGGTGTATATATGAATATTAAGCAGTCACAAGCAAGAGCTACCAGCTCAGCTGAAGATAAAAACACCCCCCCCCCCCAAACTCAAATAGACCCAAGTCCCGTGCAGAAGAGACGAGAATAATTCCTCCTTATAGACGCTTTTCAGTCTGAACACACCATCTTCAAGTTCAAAACAATAACAGAAATCTCCTTCACAAAGTGGTATTCCACATTTAGTCGACTTCGGTTTGTCTTGACATTAGAATGTATAACTGGAAGCAACACGAAAGACTCAACCTTTTTATGATATTTCCCTTGTAATTAACGACACCGCTTTTTTTAAAATCAAAGATACTTTGGGAAGCGAAGGCTTATTGGTGGAATGCCGTCGACTCGTAAAAACGCGGCTCGTACACCAATGTAGCAGATTGCATGACATAAAATATTTTGTTTGCTTTGCTGAAAGAGCACCTTGAATGTATCCCGGCACGCTTTCAGTACGTCCTTCTCAGACGCACTCACCTCATTTAACTTCCGCGCTCCAGTGCAAGCACATAAACTCAAGCAAGTTGCAGAGGGGAAAGGCAATGCTGCGACTTAATGATGTTTCCCGTTTATTGGCGGATATTATCAGTCTGCTGATGAATCAGAGGGCTCTGCCTGCGCTGCTGTTTCGCAAAGTCACTCGGTGGTTCTGACTTCGCCCCTCTTCAAGAACCTTCCTCTCTCTGTTATTCCTCTCCCTCTGGAAGATGCGCATACTCATCTCCTCTCGGTTGCACCAACGAATTTCACGTTGCGTTTTGTCGTTTTCTCTCCTCAGTGACGTGACTCCAGGGCAGAAAGACTTTGACCCGTCCAGGCCCAACTACCACCCGATAGACCACGCCTGCTGGGGGCGGGGCCAGAAGTAAGCCGCACCCACACCGTGTCGTTGCACCCACCTTCAGCTTCCGCCACGGGAGATCCTCTTAAGTAGTAACCCGACGCGGGTTGAAGAGATGTCGATAGGAGCGGGGGTAAAAGGTTGTTCGATAGCGCTTCAGTTTCACGGAAACCCGGGATACACCATTACCACTTTCCTAACTCGATACCAATTCCAAGTCCATTCCAAGTTTGCGGAGTCAATTATTCAACTGTAAATTCTGCAGAACGCATGGAAATGTTTATGTATGAAAGGAACAAAGCTAATGGGATGAAAGGAACCTCTTTAAACCCCGATATAGTCAACACGTTGGAAAGAGATGCAGTCCTCGTTTCGTCTTCCTCTTGATAGTCCCAATAAGGGAGAGCCCAGGCCTAAGGCGCTGAGACTAAGAGTAGAAACAAAGCAAATCTAATTAACCTAGGTTAATTGTCTCTGCTGTCGTCGTTCTGCTGGCTGGCGTTGCCCCTACGCTCCTAAAGGAGCGGAGGAATCTCTGCTTTCCCTGACGACACGATTCATCTCCCTATCGCTCCCGTTTGTTTAGCTAGAGGAACATTCACTGTTCACTTTGTACGGCTGACATAGTGGTGGAGTGTCTAGTCTTGTTGTAGCTCTGTTGTTGCCCGTTGGGGTTGATGGATCTGAATGAGTTACAAATGTAAAGTTTAAAGCGAACCATGCAAACTCTTCCTTCTTCTGTTCACACCGGTCCACTGGTGCCCGATGCGAGGGCCCTTTGGGGTCATAAGGCACCATCAAATAAGTACTGAAGCACGGTTATATCCGCACCGTATCCCACGATGCATAGCGGTTCTCGTTGTTCATCAGAACCGTCCAATAGAAACGCTCGAGACAATGCCGGCTGTTTAGGCAGATGAGCGGTCACAGGGAAGACGTCCAACTCCAGCGTCTCGCTCATGGCACCGGTGCACGTCGTGCTCATGCTCTTCCGGTACACAACCCGTGCCCGGGTTCCTCCTTTACTTGTATCCTCGATAGTGTACTTTAATACAACCTTGCACGTCGTCCAGTCATCCCTGGTGGTCCAGGGGATGAGGGCAGGACGTGAAGCCGCCCCGTTTGAATCAGCGATGGGCGGCATGAACCTGTATTTGTTCCGAAACAAAGAACGTTTTCCTTTTCTTCACTCCGAGCGTTAACGCCACGCCTTTTCCCCTCTCTTCATCCCTTCTCGCTCAGGGTGCCGTACTTGGCGGTGGCGCGGACGTTCGAGAGGATCGAAGAGGACTCCGGCCGGTAAGTGGAAGCGGAGGAGGTGAAAGTTGAATCGAACAAAGAAGAAGTTCCCCTCTCTTCCTGTACTTCTTCTATTTGTTCTCTCGGGGTCATTGGTCGGAGCATAATGTAATCCTCCTCTCTGCGGGGTCCATTTGTGCGTTTGGCGTTGCTCCCGGCGTTCTTTAAGTGCAGGCGGGGGCCTCACGGGGGGGTCAGAAGGCCATGCTGCATTAACGAGGCGTCATGGCGATGCAAACCCAATTACTTCAAAGGGGATCAGAGGAGGAACCGTAGCCTCTTGTGTTACCTCCCCCCCCCCCCACTCACCCAGACCACCCCACTAATTGAGACGGGGATATGTATACAGATACATATGTCTAATATACAGTGTGTCCGAAAACGAACTCGCCAAACACACTTTGAAGCGGCTCGGGTTTCCCGTCTGCCCGCATCCTCCTCCAGACAAATCTCATTTCCTCTCCCACACCACAACCCCCCCCTCCCCACCCCCCATCTCCCCCCTTCCCCTGCACTTACTCCTCTCCTTCCACCATGATGGCTTCACAACAAAGTTAGCCGGCCCTTCCATAGTCTCTCTCTCTCTCTCTCGCTCTCTGTCTCTCTATCTCTCTATCTCTCTCTGTATCTCTGTGTGTCTGTCGCGCTCTCTCTCTCTCTCTCTCTCTCTGTCTCTGTCTCTGTCTCTGTCTCTCTATCTCTCTGTATCTCTGTGTGTCTGTTGCGCTCTCTCGCTCTCTCTGTCGCTCTCTCTCTCTGTAAGTGATCCGATCGGTTTCTGCTCTCGCTCTGTGTCGCCCCCTCTCACTAAATTGGCAAAACAGACATTTATGTTGCAATACACACAAAAGATTCAAGAGTATGATGCAAATTGAAAGGTCTAAAAAAAAAAAAAATAGAACACATCTCTAAAAATAGTGCAAAGTTCCTGGCTAGGATTATAATATCACAGTGAGGTTTGGGGCCTTTTAATTAGGGTTGTCAAGGAAAATGAATTGTGTGAGGATACACGGCATTATGGCGTAGTTATATCTCTCTCTCTCTTCCTCCTCTCTCTCGACCTCTCTCCCTCTCTCTCACTCTCTCTCCCCCCCTCCGCTCCCCCCCCCCCCCGCTCTCTCTCTCCCCCCCCCTCCGCTCTCTCTCTCTCAGGCTGAGGAACATTGAGACGCTGTCCAACCTGCTGCGGTCCGTGATGCTCCTCTCCCCAGGTAAGGAGACCCCCCACCCCTCCACTCCCAAGTCATAAAAAGGAGACCTAAGTGAATAGATGGAGCTGCCGCCCCTACCGATGGGAAGTCGTTATTCAGGGTAATATGGTGGAGAAGTACCCCCCGTGTCCCCCTTGGACCAGAGCAGCGTCCTGATTGGCTGAGATGAACGCCCGGCGGCTCGGTTCAGGAGGGAACTTTGACATGTTTTGATCACGTTCTCTGAAAGGTGCACTGCTCACCTTCTGGCGTGATGCATCGTGCATACATTAGCTGTGTTCAAAATCGTTCCCTATTCCCTATTCAATCAATATTCCCTATATAGTGTTTATGATATAGTGCACTATATAGGTAACGATCGAACGAGAATTCGGACACTACGCTTAACATTTCGAAAACATGACCGCATTGCATTTGTAGGGAACATCGTATGTAAACCACTTCGAACACCTCTACAAAATAGCGAGCACCCGATCTAGTGCGCTATATCCGTGATAGGGAACGATTTCAAAGTATTATGTGTATTATTAGATTCCTTATTTTGTGTCCTTCAGAGTTGGATTACCTTGGTCAGGCACAGGATTGAAGGGGGGAAACTGTGTGTGTGTGTGGGCGCTAATGTGTGTGTATGTGTTTTTCCAGATGACCTGCTGTGCTGCGTGTACCTGTGCCTGAATCAGCTTGGCCCCGCCTACCTGGGCATTGAGCTAGGAGTGGGCGACACGGTCCTGATGAAAGCCGTTGCCCAGGCAACCGGTAATACACACACACACACACACCTGCATATAGCCGTACCAATAAGCCGACACGCCTCATTCATTCGTTCAGTCACTCTCATAGTATTGAGCGCGAGAGAGAGAGACTATGAGAGTGACTGAACGAAAACGACACGCAAAAAACAAACCCTCACACACTATGACACACCTGGCCTTAATCGCCAATCACGGCTCCCCTCCCCTCGCTCGCGCCGCGCCGGGCCCGCCCGCGACGTTTACCCAATCTCGGGGATGTGGTTTTGTTGTTGCCAGGGCGACAGTTGGACAAGATCAAGGCGGAGGCGCAGGAGAAGGGCGACCTCGGCCTTGTGGCGGAGAGTTCCCGTAGCAACCAGCGCACCATGTTCCAGCCCGCCAATCTCACGGCGGTGGGGGTGTTCGCCAAGCTGAAGGAGATCGCCAGCATGAGCGGGAACTCGGTGCGTACCAGCAGGAAATGGGTTTCACTTTGAAGTTCCCGTTGGGAGTTTTTTGTTTATGTTTGTCAAGGGAGCGGGAGAGGATGCGGTTGGTGGAGGAAGTAACGGCTTGATAGGCAATTTACTCCGGTGGAAGTAGAGCCGGCAGTCTGACAGAATGTGCCCAGTAGTGGGGCGGGGGGGGGGGGGGGGGGGGGCATATTTGTCACGGAATGTATATTCCTCGCCCGTTTGTTTTTTTTGTCACTAATTTATTTGAACTCTGTTGAACGTGAAAATCTGTTCTTGCCGGTGTGGCACACGAACACTCACGCTGTGCATTCTTCTCTCTCGCTCTCTCGCTCTCTCTCTCTCTCTCTCCCCCCTTTCCCCCCCCCCCCCCCCACTTCTTTTAAATCTCAATTTCCGCCCGGCGACCGCAGGCCATGAATAAGAAAATCGACATCATCAAAGGCCTCTTTGTGGCGTGCCGCTTCTCAGAAGCCCGCTACATAGTCAGGTAACACACGCGCGCTCGCAAAGACACACACACACACGACCCCACACACACACAAACCTACACACGCACAGAGACCGAGAGACACGCACACAGACTCACACAGTCACACGCACACAACCCCCCCCCACAGGGACACACACCTACACACACACACACACACAAATGCCAACAGACACTCACACACACTGACTCCCTTGCTCCACTGCGTCTCCAAGCTCCAAGCGTAAAACACGCGTGTGCTCCAACATGCCAGTGGATCTTGGGTTTGCTCTTGACGTGGCGACCACTCACTCTCCCGCGAGGAGTCCGCTGTGAACCAAATGCCTTCCTCCTCTCACGTCTGTTCCCGAGTCTGCCCACTGCTCAAGCACACGGCCGTTGTCATGGGTACCAGTTAGTTTTAGAAACGTCAGTGTTGGCCACTGCTTGTGGCTTGTGTGTGTGTGTGTGTGTGTGTGTGTGCACACTCACACCTTCCTTTCCGTCTCCCTGTGTGTGTGTGTGTGTGTGTGTGTGTGTGTGTGTGTGTGTGTGTGTGTGTGTCTCTAGGTCCCTGGGGGGGAAGCTGCGGATCGGGCTGGCGGAGCAGAGTGTCCTGGCCGCCCTCAACCAGGCCGTGTGCCTGACACCCCCCGGCCAAGGTCAGCCCCCGCCCCTCCCCCCCCCCCGTGCCCCCCAATACACCCCCTCCCGAGGGTGGGGTCCCCGTCGTGGCCGCTCTCCCTTTGAGTGCGCTGCTATTCCCAGAAGCGTTTGTGCGGCGGGCCGATGTGGAGGTTTTGGCGATCATGGTAATCAGCGGCCCGAGCGTCGCGGGGTGCAGCCGGGTGCACAATGCCAGAGCCCCCCCCTGTGCCCACAAGCGATTCGGCCTAAGTGTGTGTGTGTGTGTGTGTGTGTGTGTGTGTGTGTGTCGGCCGGCCAGTTGTTGTTACCCTGGAATGCTAAACAGCCTGAGTCGGCCCATCACCCCCCCCCCCCCCCCCCCCCGAGTCATCTCTTCCCCCCCCCTTCAGTCGGGGAGCGTCTGAAACCAGAGCAGGCGAACGCAGAGGAGGTTAGCCTCCGCCGCCGCCGCCGCCGCCGCCACACAATGAGCCCTACCGCTGATTAATTAGCATGCGGATCTTACTCGCAGACAGCGCGGCGCTTTAATTAGGGTCAGCCAGACCACAGACTCCGCCGGAAAATTTACATTGATCCGCGGTCGTGTCGGGGAAATGTTTCTCTTTTTCTTTTTTTCTCTCCTCTTCTTTCTCGTCCGTTTATTTAAGCAGGTAGGTTAATTAACGACGTGTTCCCATTAAAAAAGCTGCGTGGCAGCGGCTACTACCGAGCCCCCCCCCCCCCGCCTCCACCATCTCAAATTATTTAACCAGGTGAAGCAGGAGCACATTAAAAGCCAAAGAGGCGTTTAAAACAAAAAAATGCATTATCCTTTTTATCCTTTTTTATTCAGGCCAGGTGGGCCTTCTTAATCGAGGTAAAACCGAACGGTTTATCATCGTTGGATCCAACGCTAATTAATTCATCCCGTTAAAACGGACGGAACGTGGACCGGCTACCCCTAACGAGCGCCACACGGCGCATCAATCAACAAGCGCGAATACCGCACACGCGTTAACCTCGGGACCACCAGCCGGACCCTAAAAACGGTCCTCGTTGTGCACGACGGCCCCACCGACGTTACAGAGCGCGGAGCTCGATAGCAGATGCGGTCGTCGCGTTGATGACGCGAGTGTGTTGCCATGGAGACTCTGGTTCAGATTAGGAGATGTTAATTGTGTTTCTGGATGCATCCCCCCCCTCCCCCCCCCCGTCGACGACGGCAGATTTCCCGCCCGCTGTACTCGACGCCGGCAAGGGAATGAGCACAGAGAGTCGCAGGACATGGCTGGAGGAGAAGAGTCTCATCCTGAAGCAGACCTACTGGTAACTAGCACACACTTTTTTTTATTTTTTTTTTACTATTGTTGGAGATTCATCCTCTTCCATCTCTCTTTTTTGATAACGTGGGCCCAAATCCCGGTCTCCCTTTTCTTCCTCAGCGAGATGCCCAATTATGATGTCATTCTGCCAGTGCTGCTCAAGGAGGGAATCGACGAGCTGCCAAAACACTGCAAGCTTACCCCAGGTAGGGCTGGCCAATCACTGCAGGCTGATACCTGGTACGCTGGCCAATCACTGCAGGCTTAGCCCCAGGTACGCTGACCAATTGCGACACAATGGAGTTGAATTGTGAATTCAAAGTGGGAGGTAGCGCAAATCCATTTACCCTCCAATTAAAGAAGGAATGACAAAAGGGATTGACTCCTCGTTATACCGGTTTTTATTTTACCTGTTATATGCACACAGGCCCTGGGGAAACGGAACTCGGGCAATTATTCCAAATGCCTGCATCGAAGAAATGGGTTTGAATAGTCCATTCCAAGCCCTGTTGTGACAAAGCACAGCTCCTCTGCATCACGTATCGACAAGCAGGAGGAACATCTTAGGTCCTACCGGTCAGCTAGCACGCTCTGAGCCACACCGCTTTATGACCACTCTAATATGTGTCCATACGTCCTTTATTATATCCTGCCTTCTTCTCTTTTTAATAGACGCGTTGCCGAACAGAATAGCCTGGGGGAGGTCTAAAGAATAAAGAATATCGCCTGGGTCTGAAAAGAAAATGGTTTAGAATCAAACGCGGCAATCTTGTGGTAGCTGTGTCGTAGTGAGCTAGCCTGGCTACTGCCAGACTCGGCTCAAATCGTAGCTTGCACGTTGGTCTGGGGAAGCTGCTGTCATCTTCTTCAGCACAAGAGGCGAGATCAACGGGCCTAGTTCAACTGATTATAGCAATTGGCTGCTTGCCGTTGCTTCCCTGTCGTCCCTTTGCTAAACCAGCCAACACACACACATTTCTTCCCGTGGAAGGGTGACAGGTCACGGCTGCCCCCCCCCCCCCGCCGGGGGGGGGCAGCCGTGTCCTGTCAGCCTTCCACGGGAAGAAATGTGATTTCATTAGCGTCATCCCCATAGCCAATAACGTTTTTAGGATCTTCTGTGTCTAGTTCATCTTCATATCCGTTTTTTTTTTTTTTGCGAGGCCCGGGGTGACCCTTATATTTCAATAAAAAGTTATTAAAGATTGGATATGAATGAGTTCCGGACATTCGAGTCCCGGCGTAAAGTTGGCCAACAAAATTTACAGTTTCCGCGGAAAAACTGTATTTTTAAATGCCAATGCATCATAGAAACCCAGAAAAGCCCTGTGTGCACACACACACACACACACACACACACACACACACACACACACACACACACACACACACACACACACACACACACACACACACACACACACACACACACACACACACACACACACACACACACACAGAGGTGCCTTCTGTTGCCGCTCCCGCACTCAAAAGCAGTTTGTCCCGATTTAAAGCTAAAAACGATTTTGTCGTGGCTGTTATTTTGTTCCTTTGTCACTTGGCACACGACCGAAACCATTTTCTTAACCGCGTGCTGGTCATGAAAAATGCATGAGCTCCCGGGCCGAGGCCTCCTGGTTGGAGATCTGTAATATTCTGCGCCGCTGAGCTGCTGCCTGTGTCTGTGTTGTGACCGTAAGGCCGGGGTCTTCTGTGGCTGTGCCCTGCCTCCAGGTGTACCCCTGAGGCCCATGCTGGCCCACCCCACCAAGGGGGTCGGAGAGGTCATGAAGAGGTTCGATGAGGCGGCATTCACCTGCGAGTACAAATACGACGGCGAGCGTGCTCAGGTGTGTGTGTGTGTGGGGGTGTGTGTGTCCTCGTTTGTGTGTGTGCACACACGGACGTTGGCGAGACTTAGTTTTTCTCATCATATTTTTTTTTATTTTGGCTTTTCACCCAACATATGCCTGCTGAATTTTGTATGCATTGGCCTTTGGGCTATGTGTGTGTGTGTGTGTGTTTGGATGCATTTGTGTGTGTGTATGCCTCTTCTGCTGTATAAATGATCACTTAAGCTTCTGCTGTGTGTGTGCGTGTGCATGTGCGTGCTCACTGACGCACCTCTCTTCCTCCAAGAGCTGGTAAAAGCTCTGCGTTCGCTTCAGGCTGTTGAGGTTAGAGCAGGCTGCCTCTCCTATTGGCGGTGTGTTTGTGTGTGTGTGTGTGTGTGTGTGTGGTCTGCCTGCCTGTCTGCCTTTAGTGAGACGGGAGAGAAGAGTGGAATAGAAGGAGGAATTAAAGCAACAAAGAGAAGGACAGTTGTGGACAGAGGGAGAGAGGGCGGTCAATACAGCGCCCGTAGACTGAATCCCCTCTGGCGTTGTTGTTAATTCTGCTACAGTCATGCCAATTAGGTGTCTTTGAACTGAAATGAGAGAGAGAGAGAGAGAGAGAGAGAGAGAGAGAGAGAGAGAGAGAGAGAGAGAGAGAGAGAGAGAGAGAGAGAGAGAGAGAGAGAGAGAGAGAGAGAGAGAGAGAGAGAGAGAGAGAGAGAGAGAGAGAGAGAGAGAGAGGGATAATGCATGTGGTGAGGTTGTTGTGAGGGAGAAGGGAGGCACTGAGGGTGTGACAGAGACACAGCACGTAGGAAGGGAGGGGGGGTTTGAGCGAAGAAGGGTGACGTACTTTTCTGACTCCCTGTGGTCCTCACTGCAGTAGTCATGACTCCACGCGGCCAGCAGGGGGCCTCGTGGCTCGCTGCTTAATTAAACCGTCCTCAGTGTGTTGCTGGTATTTTTTACATTACTGCCACACTGTGTGTGTGTGTGTGTGTGTGTTTTCACGTGCAATTGAAAGTGTTGCCGTTTGTTTTGATTGACGACCTTCGAACGGCTAGGAAATGGAGGTGGTGTGGGCAGGTGTGTGTGTGTGTGTGTGTGCTTCATCTGTGTGTGTGTGTGTGTGTGTGTGTGTGTGTGTGCTTACATCTGTGTGTGTGTGTGTGTGTGTGTGTGTGTTATTCAGGCAACAAACTGTGGGTCTAAAAATGGAAGGAAATGTCCCTCACTTGCCCATAATTGGGCCTAATGCATGCGTCCTCGATAGATCCCACAGCCGGCAGAGTGCTCATCGCCTCACTCAATGACGTCGCAAATTGCTATTTTACATTTACATTTAGAACATGGTTTAGAACGCCCAATGTTGTGCGTGTGCGTGCGTGCGTGCGTGCGTGTGTGTGTGTGTGTCCCCATCCAACCTTTTCTCATCAAAAAAACGTCCAAACCCCCCCCCCCCCCCCCCCGCAAACAGATCCATATTCTAGAGAACGGAGAGGTGCGGGTATTCAGCCGTAACCAGGAGGACAACACCAGCAAGTACCCCGACATCATCGCACGCATCCCCAAGGTACACCGCCTCGGAGCCGGTCCAGCTGTCTGTGTGTTTGTGTGGCGGGGGTGGGGGGGTGGGGGGCGGCGGCCCTAGTGGTGTTGTCTAAAGGGGCGCTGGTGAGGCAGACGAGGGTATGTTCCGCCGCTGGTGTTCACTGAATTCCCCCGGCGCGCTCCCACTCACTCACACACTCACTCCTTCACTTAACCCCCCTCCTGCTGCCCCCCTGCCTGAACCGCGCGCTCACTGCTCACGAGTCCTCGCGTGTCCTGCCCTCTGTGTCTCTCCGTCTCGCGTTTGCTGTCTGCTCCTTTGTCCGTCAAGGGCCGTTCTTCCTTTCACGTCTGTCTGGTCTTTCTTCTTCTTCTTCTTTTTTTTTTTTTTTTGCTTTGTAGTCCTCCTCTCCCGTGGTCACCACTCAGCTGTCTCCCCTACCTCTGTCCATGCCACTGAGTGTCCATTACTCAGCTTCTTCCTATTTCCATTCTACTCCATTCTGCCCTCCTGCCCTCACTCGTCTCCTCTCGGTCTCTTAATGCGTCCCGTCTCAAATGCTAATGTACTCAAATTAAGTTTGGGCGAGCTGTGCGTGTTTATCTTGGTCCGCTTGCCTCCCATCATCTCTCATTTGTCTCTTGGTTTGCTCAGTCACTCGCTCGCCTTCTCTCATTCTCCCTCTCGCTCTGTCGTCAAACAGTTGAGATAGTCTGAGGGGCCTCCGAGACTGAGCGCGGTCTCCGGTGGAGTGGTTTGTTTATGCTCCTAAAGGCACTTTAGCCGCGTGTCGCTTAATTTTCACCTTGAGTTTACCTTCACCTGCTGCCAGGGCTGCACGATTGATTGCATAGTAATCGAAATCTTGTTCGTTATCGATAATCGCAATAAGTGATCGCAATCACTGAA
>NC_044055.1:3307274-3329774 GCF_902167405.1 Gadus morhua
AGACGCGTCGACGCAGTTGTGAACCTTTATGGTTCTGTGTCGGGTTTTAGCGAGCGGACCAATCACAGCCCTCCCTTGCCTCGCGTCCGGCCCTCGAGGTGGACACGGAGAAGGTGTCGACGCAGGGGTCTTGACCGGATTCGAGTCATTTGGGGGCCCGCAGGGTCTGTCAACTGGGGGGGGGGGGGGGGGGTGTAGCAACCCCACCGCCCTGAAGTGCACCGCAACCGACAAGTTAGAGTACACATCACTTTTAATTTGCACAGGAAATTGAACGTGTGTGTGTGTGTGTGTGTGTGTGTGTGTGTTATATGGTTGTCTGATTCTTTGTTTCCATTTGTCCCTAAATCTGTGTTCGCTCACTATGCGGGATGTATACGTTTATTTTTTTCACTTCTGTATCTCTGCATGCTTTTTGCAATTGTCACTTTGGCGAAATGTGTGAGAGAGGGAGATAGAGAGATGGATGGATGGAGTTTGTGCGGTCAACAACAAAGACTCTCCACATATCTGAAACCTAATCAGTTAATTTCCTTTCTGTTCGGCTGCAGTCGTGTTGTATAATGTGTGCGTGTGCGTGTGTGCGTGTGTGTGTCCTCATTCAGATTCCTGCGAGGGGTTGATGGTGAAGACGCTAGAAAAGGATGCCACTTATGAAATCGCCAAGCGCTCTCACAACTGGCTCAAGGTAGGAACCAGGCAGCCCTACACGACTGCTAATGCTGCCTGCGTGTGTCACACATCGACCGACTGCATTTTCTAGTGCAGGTGTGTATCAATTTTTCTATGTTTGCCTCTTCGCTCCGAGTCGGTCTCTCTAGTTCCACCACAAAACATAAAGCATTTGTAACGTTGAACAGACGCACGTCTCGCCCCCGGAGGTTAATGGCACGGCTAACTCCGCGTCGTCAGTCTCAAATCCGAACGAGCGAAATGAAAGCTGACTTTTCACATCGCATTACTCACCTGTTCGGCAAAGCATGGCGGGGGAAAGTTATCGTTCGTTATGTATTCCGACCCGATCTAATCACGGCACTTCATAGAGAGACCCGTGACGGGGCGAACACGGGGCTGACGAGCGTGACTACACCATCGAATTACACCGCTCCTACCTGTTAAATACCGCGGCGTGCGCGGGTGGGGGTGGGGGCGGGGGGAGGGGGGGGGGGAATCCACGCTGCCTCACGTTGTCTCGACACGTGCGTCCGCGTAATACCCCGACATACCCGTTTCTGAAATGTGCCCCCCTGTGTTCAATCCAAGACCATCACAGCCGCTTCAACACCCCCTCCTGAAACCCCCCCCCCCCCCCACACACACTTTTGAGGTTATGTCAGCCGACCTGCGGGCCGGTCCTGACTGGGGGTTGAGAGCCTCTGGGGGGACGGGATGGGGCTTTTTGTTCCGTATGCCCCCCACCGTAATGCAGTGAGAGAGGGAGTGAATGAGGACACGCACACGCACGCCCTAACAGTCATACAGACATACACGCACACACGCCCAAATACACATACACGCACACACGCCACAACACACATATGCGACACTCACGCCCAAACACACATACACGCACGCACGCCTAAACACACATACAGCACACACACCCAAAACACACATGCAGGCACGCACGCCTGCCCACACACACATAGACACACGAACACCCAAACACATACACGCGCACGCGCCCAAACACGCATGCACGCATGCCCGCCCAAACACACATACACGCGCTCACAAACACATACACACGCACACACGCCCAAACACAGAGAAGTAGGGCAGCGATGGTTGAAATGCACTATCCTCCAATGCACACACACACCGCTACAAAAGCGTGATTATAGAGAAAGGTCTGATGCATTTGTCCGTTCACGCCGACAAAAACCTCATTAAGGACGTCCATTGAAGACGGCACAATGCGAAGCCCACAATTCACCTGTGATGCTCAGAAACTGAAGGGGTTTCATAGTACACTCATACTCTGCAGACACACACACACACCGACACACACAGACACACACAGCAAAGCATGGGAAAAGGGCAAACGTGTGTGTGTGTGTGTGTGTGTGTGTGTGTGTGTGTGTGTGTGTGTGTGTGTGTGTGTGTGTGTGTGTGTGTGTGTGTGTGTGTGTGTGTGTGTGTGTGTGTGTGTGTGTGTGTGTGTGTGTGTGTGTGTGTGTGTCGTGCGTGCCCGCCAGTGAAAATGACATTTAATTTGCATTGTTTGTGAACATTTGTTGTAATGCAGCGATGTGGCGCGGGCCGTTTGCGCGGAGGAACTTTGCATTTAACCTTTTAACAAGGCGCCCGACCCTGCAGACCCAGATAGGATTATCCTCCCCCTCGCTCAGAAAAGTCAAACGTTAAACTCGGGAGTGGAACTTTGTGTAAGAAGCGGCGACGTGGTATTTTACAGTCGAAGGAACCCGGATAAGTAAAGGGACGTGGTCACCAACAAAGTCCAAAGCCTTGTGAGGTATCTGATGCTGATGGGTCAACAATGCTCCAACGGTTTCAGGGTTTCCCCACATGAAGTAGTTTAGTGGAGGAGGGGGGGGGGGGGAGGTACGAGGGAGTCATACTGTGAGGGACAGGGTTCTGTATCAGTGCCCTGCGATTCCAGCATAGTAAGGCCCAATCCCATTTCTACCCCTTACCCCTTCCCCTTAGCCCTCCCCCTTGTTTTGAAGGGGTAAGGGGTCCCAATCCCATTTCTACCCCTTACCCCTTCAAAACAAGGGGGAGGGGTAAGGGTAAGGGGTAGAAATGGGATTGGGCCTTAAACCGTTGAAATACAGCCATCGACCAAATGTGACGACGCAGAAAAAACGAAGAGGTGACCATTGCCCGTCGCTGTGCTTGTGAGCAGAATAGACCCAGAGGGGCTGTGTATGACCGACGCTGTTCCCCCCCCCCCCCCTCCCCCCCCCCTGCAGCTGAAGAAGGACTACCTGGACGGGGTGGGTGACACCATGGACCTCTGCGTGATCGGAGCCTACATGGGCAAGGGCAAGCGAGCGGGCGCCTACGGGGGGTTCCTGCTGGCCTGCTACGACGACGAGGGGGAGGAGTTCCAGTCCGTCTGCAAGGTGTGTGTGTGTGTGTGTTCTACTGACTGTGTGTGTGTGTGTGTGTTCTACTGACTGTGTGTGTTCTACTGACTGTGTGTGTTCTACTGACTGTGTGTGTGTGTGTTCTACTGACTGTGTGTGTGTGTGTTCTACTGACTGTGTGTGTGTGTGTGTGTGTGTTCTACTGACTGTGTGTGTGTGTGTGTGTGTTCTACTGACTGTGTGTGTGTGTGTTCTACTGACTGTGTGTGTGTGTGTTCTACTGACTGTGTGTGTGTGTGTTCTACTGACTGACTGTGTGTGTTGTTCTACTGACTGCGTGTGTTTTCGTGTGTGTTCTACTGACTGTGTGTGTGTGTCGGTGTCGGTCGGTGTGTGTGTGTGTGTGTGTGTGAGACACTGACTGTGTGTGTGTGTGTGTGTGTGTGTGTGTGTGTGTGTGTGTGTGAGAAACACTGACTGAGTATGTGTCTGTGTGTCTGAGACACTGACTGTGTGTGTGTGTGTGTGTGTGTGTGTGTGTGTGTGTGTGTGGGTGTGACCTTCTTACATTGCACGGGGGCAGAAGGGGCTTAGAAGCGTGACTGTAGCGAAAGATAAGTCGTGTATTGTCCGCGTGCCACAGCGCTTCCCGTATGCTAGCCAATGCTACCTGGTACAGACCCCCCTCCTTCCCTTCTCCAGAGAACCCGCTAATTGTTCAGGGTGGTGAGATTCGATGATGCCAACCCCCCCCCCCCCTCCCCCCTTTTTGGATCATACCCCCTTCCCTGCTACCCTGTTCCAGTACATCAGTGATGTCCTCATTTGTTGCAGGGTCCCTTAAACATGAAGGAAATACCGTAGACATCTCAGATCGAGTCCCTGTTTCCCTAGATTCCTTTCATGGCTTTCTGAGGTGATGTCATGCTGTGTATTTCTGGCGTCCCTTCGACAACGGATAAAAAACAAAACATGAACGATTGTTGGAGTAAATGGCTCCCGGTGCAGACGCCCTATGGGAGAGAAAGGACCGCATGCAGTCATGGGGGTAGAAAGGCAACTTTTTTGCAGAACACTGGGCATTCCTGTAAAGGTCCTTTCACCACTCGAAACAAAAGGAGGTGGCCAGTGACCTTAGTGCCTTTGAGCCAGCCTGCAGGGAGACGGGGACTCCTGTCATCAATCAGCCCCACTATGTCTTAATTGCTTTGGGGGGTGTGTGTGTGTGTGTGTGTCAGAGGCGAGGGGGAGGGGGGAGGGGGGGGGGGGGTTAAAGTCTTTGAGAGGTGATACATCGCTTGAGGCGGGGTAGTTCAGACACTGAGTATTTGGGCACTCTGGGATTTGCTGTTTTCTACTGTCTCACTGTGTGTGACTTTGTGTGTGTGTGTGTGTTTTATTAACATCCTCACTTCATCTTCCTCAGATTGGGACGGGCTTCAAGGATGAAGATCTAGAGCAGCATTACAAGTTCTTGAAGGTACAACGTGTGTGTGTGTGTGTGTGTCTGTCTGGGGGAGAGTGTGTGTGTGTGTGTGTGTGTGTGTGTCTGTCTGGGGTTTGTCAGTGTGTGTGAGTGCAGGGGTGTGGCCAAAAAGGCCACTACTAATCCAAAGCACTAAAGCCATGAAGTAATTTCATCATGAATGCACAAGAATGCACCTTAGTTGGGTGTTTTGATTATTTCCATTTCGTCAACTCTCATATCATTCAATTTGTCAAAAAAACGACGCCAACAACTTGCCTGCTTGTCGCTATTCCTCTCCCCCGCAAAACAAATCGAGTTATATAAAATAATTATTTCTTGACAAAGACTCCGTTCACAACGGCTTTATGCTCAAAGCCGGCGGTTCTGGAGACGTCCCAGGAACCCAACAATGGTGTCCGCCTCGCAGTCCCCGGCCTAATAAAGTCTTCCTGGCTGGGAGGGAGGGGTGGTGGTACTGCTGCTGGGTGGGTGGAGGTGGTGCTGCTGCTGGGTGGGTGGAGGTGGTGCTGGTGGTGTTGGTGGTGGGTGGGGGGTGAAGTAGCAGACCTGCTATGCTGCCCTGTGCTTCGCCGCAGGTCCAACAACTTCAAACGCACGCACGCACGCACGCACGCACGCACGCACATACGCACACACGCACGCACACACACACGCACACACACACGCACACAAGCACACGCACAGTGACAGAGCAGGATGTGGCATTGCAGACATCTCCGTTATAAAATAATTGCACACTCTAGCACTGCCACACTTATTTATTTATCAAGAAGCTTTTTCCCGGTCTGTCTTACTCTAAAGTGACCCTGGTTCTTCAGTGGCCACTTGCTGTGCACAGAAAGAGAGAGGGTTGACTCGAAGGAACCCAAAGCGCGCCAAATAAAAGAGCTGATATATAGCTAATGGTTTGTATGGCGGATGTTTAATAAGGTGCAGGATGTGGCGGCGAAAGCGAAAGCGACGAAGAAACCTCTTATGAGTGGCCATCGTCCTCCCTCCAGGGTCAACCTCGGGGCCCCTCGCACTCCGACATAACTAGGGCCTCCTCCCGACGCACGGCCAAATGGACGTGGCCATGGGGAGGAAAAACAATCTTTAGTTGCATGCACCTCGCCGCGGTCGACGGCGATTAGGACGGAGCGAAAGACAACAAAACTCTGGGTCAATAACGGTGCGGGCGTTGACAGCAGCCTGTGTCGCATCGCCTCTGCTTCCTGTCCCCCCCCCACCCACAGCGCGGCGTTATTGCCGGGTTCATCCCGCCGTCTAGAATGGTAGTTATTTCAGCTGTAGAGTTTTGGTATGCGGGGCTTGGCTGCCGTCGCGGTTCTGTCGTTTGAATGCGTGAGGCGGAGAGCTCTATTATCACAAGGGCTGTGGGTTGGTAGCGCGGCTCAAAGAACGCATTGTCCACGTTTATTCTCCTCCTCCTCTCTCTCGCGCTCGCTCTTTCGCCCGCCTCCTCTTGTGTTGGAATATTCCTCCGTTCTGGGTGATTATCTTATTCTCTCCCACTCCCTGTCTCCTTCATCACTCCTTTCTTTTATCTTTCCTTCTCCTTCCTTCCTTCCTTCCTTCCTTCCTTCCGTCCGTCCGTCCGTCCTTCCTTCCTTGTTCTGCTGTGACCCTCATCTCTCCTCTCCCCCCCCCCCCCCCCCCCCCTCCAGGAACACATTCTGCCCAAGCCCCGGGCCTACTACCGCGTCGACCAATCAACAGAGCCCGACGTATGGCTGGACGCCGTCCAGGTGTGGGAGGTCAAGTGCGCCGACCTATCCCTGTCCCCCATCTACAAGGCCGGAATGGGATTGGTCAGTAGACGATGACTTTATGATTTTTTTTCTTCCTCCTTTTCTTTCTCTCTCCCGCGTCCATAAATCACGAGGGTAATTAGCGACTCCTAACGACAGTTATTTAATAAACGGCCGAGTTAAAAACGGAGGGATTTTAATGGAACGGCCCCCGACTTTGACCCCTGGAGGGGCCGGAATGAGGGGCCCGAATATCCCGTCTGCGGCCTGCCGGAATGACTTTGAGTACCCGTGGCGTCCTAGACGATCTCATATTTGTGGGGGGAGGGGGGAGGGGTTCCAGAGTACTACACACTCCAGTACGACTCCAACCTGCTGTCGCTCTCCTCTCCTCTCGTCTCTCGCCGTACCCCCTCGTCTCCCCGCTCTCCTCTCCTCTCTCGCCGTACCCCCTCTTCTCTCCTCTCCTCTCCTCTCTCGCCGTACCCCCTCCTCTCCTCTCTCCCCTCTCCTCTCCTCTCTCGCCGTACCCCCTCTTCTCTCCTCTCCTCTCCTCTCTCGCCGTACCCCCTCCTCTCCTCTCTCCCCTCTCCTCTCCTCTCTCGCCGTACCCCCTCTTCTCTCCTCTCCCCTCTCCTCTCGTCTCTCGCCGTACCCCCTCTTCTCTCCTCTCCCCTCTCCTCTCGTCTCTCGCCGTACCCCCTCTTCTCTCCTCTCCCCTCTCCTCTCCTCCCTCGCCGTACCCCCTCTTCCCCCTCTCCCCTCGTCTCTCGCCGTACCCCCTCTTCTCTCCTCTCCCCTCTCCTCTCCTCCCTCGCCGTACCCCCTCTTCCCCCTCTCCCCTCGTCTCTCACCGTACCCCCTCTTCTCTCCTCTCCCCTCTCCTCTCCCCTCTCGCCGTACCCCCTCTTCTCTCCTCTCCCCTCTCCTCTCGTCTCTCGCCGTACCCCCTCTCCTCTCTCCTCTCCTCTCCTCTCTCGCCGTACCCCCTCTTCCCACCAGCCTAATTGCGCCTCCCCCTCCGCCCGTCTCCCCGCCTCCCTCCCCCCCGGCCGCTTGTCATTCCGTCCTCCTCTTGTGTTCATCACGCCGCTGTCCTCTATCGCTCCGTCTGCATCTGTCCGTCCCCCCCCCCCCCCCTATCCGTCTTCATCACCTCCCCCGTCTCCGTCGCCGTTCCCGTCTGTCATCCGTTCCCCCGTCCCCCTGTCACTCCCGTCTCCATGGCGGCGTCTTCCGCAGTTTGCCGCGCCTCCACCCGTCTGATGACTCCCCGCCCCCTCTCCACCTGTTCCCCCCCCCCGTCTCCCCCCCCGCCGTGTGACCGCCCCTCCGCCCGTCTGTCGCTCTCTCGTCATCTCGGTTTGTCTCCTGACTGTCTGTCTGACGGTCTGACTGTCCCTCGGCCTGTCTGTCTCTCCCTCTCCCCTCTTCTCGTCCCATCTCCTGCCTGCCTGCCTGCCTGTCTGACTGCCTGCCTGACTGCCTGCCTGCCTGCCTGTCTGACTGTCTGTCTGACTGTCTGTCTGCCACCAGGCGGACCCAGAGAAGGGCATTTCCCTGCGCTTCCCCCGGTTCCTGCGGATCAGAGACGACAAGAAGCCCGAAGACGCCACCAACAGCTTGCAGGTGAGTCACTGTCCTCCCCCCCCCCCCCCAATGCTATATGAACGTATAATAACTGGATCCTAGTGTTGTATATATTAATAAAATGCCACAAAACCAAGGGTTAATCTGCTTTGGCAATGGCAACGATATCGCTAAAATAGACCCAAGCAAAGCCCATTAAAAGTGACTGCAGTCCTCGCCAGCACAACAGTAAAGAGGTATATATATCACTCGCCTTAAATCAGTAGAAGTTCCCTTCATTCCCCCCCTGTGGCTCCAGGCCTGGACGCCCCGTTTATGTACCAGGCCAGGGGTAGTAGGCTTCCCTTGTGAGGCTAATTCTGCGAACCGTGCCTATCTGCTATCTGAAGCTATTATACCAGCAGGGGTATAAAGCAAGTGGATGCTACGCGGCAGCTAGCTACCTGAAGGTGTTACACCAGCACATCCTCACAAGTGTAGTCTCCTAGCCGTGCCCTGATGCATTTAAAAAAAGGGCATCCCCATAATTAGTGTCGTGCGCCACACCTGTGTCTATCCTACGACGATGGCTCTGGGGCTGAAGGTAATAAACTTGGAATGGAAAGGTAGTGTTGGCTAGGCGGTAGCTAGCTGTCTCACTGTGATAAACCAGGAGGAGAGAAATAGGGGGTGCTTGCGTAGCATCTAGATATCTGCAGTTATTAAACCGGGAGTAGACCGCTAAGGAATGGCTACGTAGCATCTAGCTATCTGAAGTTAATAAACCAGGGCTTGGACAGCTGGTTGTGGCTATGTAGCATCCAGCTATCGGAAGATGATAATAAACCAGGGGTTTAGAAGGCTAGGAGAGGCTGCGTAGCATCTAGCTATCCAAAAGGTAATAAACCTGGAGCAGACAGCTAGACTACGCCACGTTTTCTTTTACGGCCTCTCCAAATTGAGCCCTGCGGGGCTACGAGATGCTCCAGCACACGTTAACGCACTTTTCCAGCCCAAAACGACGGCCCGGATGGGGTGAACGAACCCCCCCCAAAACATAGAGAGCCACGCTCCAAAGCAGCGTTGCCAGATTGGGCCGGATTTCCCCCCCTCGACCCTGGCAACCCTGGCTAGGGTGCCGGATTTGGCTGTAGCCAGGGTTGCCGGATTTCCCTGCTCAACCCTGGCAACCCTGGCGGTTGCCAGGGTTGAGCAGGGAAATCCGGCCCAATCTGGCAACGCAGCTCCCGATGCTTCGCGGGGATCAGGGGATTTCTCTTTACGCTGCGACGGCGGCCGTTAAAGCACGAGGAGGGGGGCCTGGCGTCAACGCCGCCGCCGCCGCCGCAGCTTTGATTAGCTTGAACAGAAGCGCTTGCCTCCGAGTCAAGCGGGTGAGGAGAGAGTGAGACTTCAAAGCCGGGGATATGAATAATCAGACGGCTATTTTTAGCCCGGGCCTTCCCACGTCGTTTTTTTTTATTCAATATTTATTTAGTTCTGTGTCGCCGACCTGACTTTATGGCGTGCCCTGCTCGCTCGCTCTCTCTCTCGCTCTCGCTCTCTCTCGCCCTCGCTCTCTCTCGCTCTCTCGTGATAAGAAATGAGAGGGACATCGTGGTTTGTCTCTCTTTTCTCGGTCACTATCTCTTTATCTCGCTCCGCCTTTATGTCTTGCTGTCGTTTCATTGAGATTTGTGTTGTGTTTTACGTTGGTGCCGGTTCTCTTTATGCCTCATGCTACGGTTCGCTAATTCCAGCGCTATTGCTCGCTAATCACAGGCTACTGACTTATTTTGCAATGAAAAGGGTAGTTGGTGGTAAAATGGTAACGGCAGCATAAACTTAAGGTGAACAACGAAATGCTAACAATGCTAATTTAACACTGTGGCCAACATTAACGGGTATCGAAGTGCAATCAAGGAATGGGACGAAGTGAATAAAACATCTCATATCTTTGTGTTCCGTGTTCGCCTCTCTGTAGATTGCCGATCTGTACAAGAAGCAGCAGCAGATTCAGAACCAGGGAGAAAAGGCTGACCTAGAAGACTACTACTGATTAGCCACTTCCCGCGGAGAGACAAAGGAGAATAGTTTCCATGCAATTGTAAATAGATGTGATTCCTCCTGTTTTAAAAAATTCCCCACTGAATGATATTAAAAAAAAAATCATTTTCCTTTTTCAACAATAATCCTGTGTGTGTTTGATTTTATTTGAAAGACAAATTTATGGAGATAATCCCTTAACTGAAAAAGATACGAGATACTTTCATTTTCGGACACACACACACACACACACACACACACACACACACACACACACACACACACACACACACACACACACACACACAGAGCGATGCAACTCTCCCTTCCCAATGGCAGCATTGTGCACGCTCACGTGCACAGCCATTCAGGAAACTCCCAAGGATGGTGCCAACCCAGATCATGATGCAAGCTAGGGAGGACGAATTGGGTAAAGGTGGCTCCCGGGGAAATGGTGATATTCTGGTGTGTGTCTGTCAGCGTCTGTTTTTGCATTTGTGGGTGTGTATGTGCATCGTTTTTTTGCATGTTTGTGTGTTTGTGTTCTTGTGTGTGTGTGTGTGTGTGGGGGATGGGTCAACTGACAGTTGATTAGGACAAGGGTCAAGGACTCGTGGACGTTAGATGATGGAAATCCACTAACTGTCTGGATCCCCAAATCAATGTGGGACCTTCAGATTGGTGTGTGTGTATGTGTATGTGTGTGTGTGTGTGTGTGTGGCAGGCTGGAAGTGGTTGGGGGGGGGGGGGGGGCGACATTCATCATGAGAGCCAAAGGACAGGCTGTTATTACGCCAAGAAAAGTGAAATGGAATTTCACTTTTTTTTTACGATCCGCTCATGTCATTTTCTGTGTGTGTGTGTGTGTGTGTGGCCAAGTTACTTGTGTTATTGTCTATCTCCTTGGCTGTGTGATGGCTCTGCTGTATGTGTGTGTGTCTGTCTGTGTGTGTATTTTTGATTGAATGTCTCATAGTTTAATCAGCATCCAATAACTTCCAAGCTGTTCTGCAATAAATGCAATAAAGGGAGCTTTTCCCTCACACTCCAAATCGCCGCTGAACAAATGCTGACGACCTGAAGTCTCA
Organism: Gadus morhua; assembly: GCF_902167405.1. Classification (NCBI taxonomy): domain Eukaryota; kingdom Metazoa; phylum Chordata; class Actinopteri; order Gadiformes; family Gadidae; genus Gadus; species Gadus morhua. The sequence goes on from NC_044055.1 coordinate 3,318,271, forward strand.
CAGAAAGTGACAATTGTGGAAGGGAAACATGGTTCTTCCACTATGCGGTTATGGGACTAGGTTTCATTACGGGTGTTTTTTTTTTCAAAAGTCAGGTACCGGTGACCGAGTCGTGCTGGAAATTACTTAAATCCAACTCTGAGCCACTCAGAACTAACTATCAGGTTGATGGAGGGGGCAGGACCTGCCAATCACGCATTCCTGCTTGGCAAACTGGCATGCCGAACCGGGCCCTCACCATCGCAAAGAATACATATTCCACAGCAGAACCTAGCCGTGTGTGAGTGGATTAATGGAAGGCTCATGCCTGTAGGCAGTTCTCTCTTGTTGGGAGGATCCTGTGTGCACGCACAGAGATCAGACCCTATGGGCTGCCATCTTACCTCTGAAGGCTTCCCTGCTCTTTCACAAAAATGCAGGCCTCGAATATGTTTGGCCTTCTTTTCACGTCTTTAACCTATTTATTAAGCTGTTAATCAAAATGTGATTTATTTCTTTATGTATATTTTGTTTCTGGTCTTTATGCCGGCCTCAGGGGGTTTAAGGTCCATTGGTGACAGAGAGGGAGTTGTTCGGATGGATGTGACTGGACTTGGTCTCTTGGTTTCATTCCTCCGAAATAAGAATATATTCACCTAATTAAGTAACGGGTACGGCATCTTGCTCAAGGGTTCCTATTCAGGAGGACCGGCGTGGACATGGCGTCCTCAACCTTTTCGCCCTTTCCTTGGCTGGGGAAAACTCTGGCTCGGCTCGAGCTTCATGGAAGACGGTCGATGAGATAATGCAGTGAGAGAATCACTCGGAATAATTCACAATGCGGATGAGGGCATTCGCAGCCCTGGCACGCAGGAGGAATCCCACCTGAACCAGCTCGTTCTGCGGTTTGAAGCCTTGCCCACGTTTTGTATGAAGTACTCACAGGGCGCTGCACGCCTTCGTCTGGCCTCTGTGTGTGTGTGTGTGTGTGGACGTGTCTTTCTGCGGGTGGGACATTTGTTATTTCCTTTCATACTTGAGAGCGCGAAGAGCTTGTTAAGTCTGACATATTTTGGAGTTATTGCTGTGCCATGGGAGGCTCTTTCCCAAGCTACCGGCTTGCCGCCTTGTCTCTTTGTGTGTGTGTATGTGTGTGTGTGTGTGGGTGGCTTTGCACTGAGGCTGTGTCGTTCTGTAGGCTTGTTAGAGAAGGACACCATTGTGGTAGAGGAAGCATGGAAATTTGGTCAAATTTAGTTTCGCCTGGCCTTTCCATCTACCGCTGTTTATCTGTGTCTGTCCCGTCCTCTGTGCATCCATCCATCAATCTGTTCCATTAAATTCGTCCGTTCCCACCATACAGTCTGCAGTTGGAATGTATTATATTGTATCTCAGTGCTTAATTTAGTCTCTTGAGAATTTGAGTATGCATTCTCTCACTTGTTGGCTCTCGTTGGCTGTTGAATAAAACCCATTCTTTGGTTTCTTTCTTCTCTTCTCCTCGACAGTGTGGCTTTTTATCGGGTGGCTGTCATGTGATGCTCGTTCAGTTATTTATTAATTAATCTATTCAGTTGAATTTTATCAGTGCATCTGGTCCATTTGTATCGAGACAAAAGAGACCCGAAAAAAAAGCACAAAAAACACCCACTCTAAAGAAACATGAGGAGAGTCATTGTGCTTTTTTGCCAGGAATCAGAATTTCAATAACAAATTTTAATTTCCACAGACTCTTAAGTAGTATTCTAAACAGCCTGTGCGAATGATGGATTGTGTTTGTGTGTGTGTGTGTGTGTGTGGGGGTGTTAATGGGAATCGAGGCTCGAAGTATTACATGAGATATTGGAAATGTAAATGTGTCATTAAGTTTGGGCGCCATACCGTGCACCCGACCGCAGCGCGATATGATTCAGCGACGGCAGGTCGCTGTGTTGTGTAGCGAATTACACCCGGCCATGTCTGCTGTGGCTGCTGCATTGTCTCAGCCCTCTTTATCTCCCAGCCTGCTCACTGTGTGTGTGTGTGTGTGTGTGTGTGTGTGTGTGTGTGTGTGTGTGTGTGTGTGTGTGTGTGTGTGTGTGTGTGTGTGTGTGTGTGTGTGTGTGTGTGCACCAGGGCTTCTGTATGTGTGTACGTAGGCAGTGTGAAAGCCCGTGGCCCCTGATGTCTTTGTGGGATTGTGTGTGTGTGATGTGTTAAGGACTGCCTGCACCTCAGGCTGTTGTCTGTGTGTGTGTGTGTGTGTGTGGTGTGCGGCTGTGTGTGTGTGTGTGTGTGTGTGTGTGCGCATGCCTTTCTTTACGCCGTGTTAAGATTTCAAATGTGTGGGTGGAGGATTGATGTCTAGGTGTATGCTGCACGTAGGATTGTCTCTCTGTCTCTGTGTGTGTGTGTGTGTGTATGCGCGTGTGTGTGTGTGTGTGTGTGTGTGCACGTGCGTGCATGTGTGTACGCGTGCCTGATGTTTACCAAGTGTGAGGGAGCAGAGGCGCGCTGGCGCTCACAGCAGGCGGCCGGGGGGTATGGAAGTGCGTGCCGGCGTCTGTCTGGCTCCCGGCGTTGCCCCCCCCCCCCCCCCCCCCTACCCCAACCCCCCACCTGGCCGCCCCCTCTGCCCGTGTACATCCAGACCCCCCCCCCCCCCCGGATGCCCCACCGCACGCCCGGGGAGGGGCCTGAACTATAGCCACCCTGTCGTATACCTGCTCCGTGGTCCATGCTGAAGGACCAGAAGGAAGAGGACAACAACAACAACAACCGCCTCATCAGATAGGGGTTCCAGCTGCTGGCGGTCCGAGGTTGTGGCACAAACAAACATGGCAGCGTCCCATTTCGCTGTCACCTCTCTGCAAGGAGGGGGAGGATATAGCTGCAGCCCAACGGCGAGACAAAACCAAGCCGAAGAAAAGGAGATATTTTTAATAAAAAGCCAACAAGCAAGACTTCCATGACAAATACCAAAGTTCACCTCTTGCCATTCTCCCTCTCCCTCTCTCCATCGCTCTCTCTCTCTCTCTCTGGCCCTCCTCTCTCTCTCCTCCCAAATGAGTGATCTGTCTTCTTCACAATACCCTCTTTTCTCCGCCCCGAGAACAATGTTTTTGTTCTCCTCCCTCTTTCCTTCTCTCTCTCTCTCTCTCTCTCTCTCTCTCTCTCTCTCTCTCTCTCTCTCTCTCTCTCTCTCTCTCTCTCTGTCCCCCCATCCATCCATTTGTTTGGTGCTTTCTGTGACATCTCTGCCATGCAGAGGGAGGGAGGGGAGAGAGAGAGAGAGGGAAAGAGAGTGAGAGGGAGGGAGAGAACAGACAGGCTCGTCCATTGTCTCTCCGGCGGAGCCCACAGAATATCAATTGTTTTTTTCCCTCAGCGCGTTGGCCAACCGACCTTTTGGATGCGGTGATGTCAAGCGCTGGCCACTTTTAGGCTCCCTTTATATGGTTTCTGGACCCCTCCAGTCGCCACTCCAAACAAAGCAGTGTTTTCGGGCCCTTCTGCTGCGACGGGGGGGGGGGGGGGGGGGGGGGAGACACACAAGGGCCGGGCCTGTGCGTGTACAGCACGCCGTGACTCACGCCAAAGCGCTCGCCTTCCACCCTGTGAGGAGGAGATCGGCGATAATGAGGCCTTGTGCCTCCGGCGGCTCTGAGGGGACTGTAGTCGGGTTCACAGGCTCTGTGTTGACGCTCGCTGCACAGTCTTCATGGGGACGCTGCCTCCGATATATTGGGGGGCTTTTTTGATGTCACCCAGAAACTCGAGATACGCTGCTAGATGTATGTCCCCTCGGATAATAGCGTCCTCAGATGCAGTGCACTCTGGTGACTCTTGTGAAGAGTCTAAAATCGCCCCATATGACATGCCGTACATTGTTTTGTGTCGTATATTTATACTTCAGACGAATAAGAACTCAAATGCTGGGTAGTTCAGCTAACGGATGGAAAAACACAAACTTATATTCCATGTTTGAAGTTTAACCCAATCCTTTTTCTATTGTGAAGGCAATTACATCAAGCATCCAATCGCGGGCTACGATTAAGCAATCAAGGATTTTTTGCATTCCTGGAAGAAGGTCTTGGCGATGCCACTGTTGATACTTTTATCGCTGTCCTTTCCATTCTTTTATAGCAGTGTTTGTTGAACGATATTCCCTACCACACATATAGACCCCCACACACCCACACACACACACACACACACAGTTTTGGCCTGCACTTAGAGGCTTATGCTTTTGGGAGCCGCAGAGTGCAGCGCAGTCTATTGGCTCATTACTACAGTCATTAGAGTTATGACCCTAATGTGAACCAGCTTCTATTATGTGTTATCTGCTCGCTCTCTCTCTCTCTCACTCTGCCCCTCCCGCCACTTCACTCTTCATACTCTCTCTTGCCCTCTCTTGCCCTCGCTCTCTCTCATCTCTTCTCTCTTTCTCTCTCTGCGCCTCTTTTTCTCCATTAAACTCGCTCTCTCTCTCTCCATCTCCCTGTCTCCATCTCTGTGTGTGTGTGTGTGTGTGTGTGTGTGTGTGTGTTTAGGCCTCTGCTCCCCCCCCCCTGGTTGTCCCTGCCAGCGTTCCATGTGATCATGCCCGGCGCTCACCACTGTGACAAATGTACTAAACATCGCCGACAAATTAGACACGGCTAGAATTGACGAGATTCCTCCGAAAAAGCGAAGGAAAAAAAAAAAAAAACACGCAAGGCTTGGGCCGACTTCCCAGACAGCGATTATCCCCGGCCCATTGAGAGACACATTTTATTTTGCTTGCGTGGAGCGAGAGCGAGTAAAAAAAATAAAAAAATAAATAAATAAAGAATTTCACGTCAAACAAATTACAGTGTCACAGGGAAAGATGGTCCGCAAATTCCACGGGCCGTCTAATTACATGCTCCTTCCCCCCCCCACCTCGGCGAGAACGCCAACGGGGCGGCCATCTTTAACCCTGTGGGGGCTAGAACGTGGATGAGACGGGCGAGATGGGGGGGGGGGGGGGCTTCTCGCAAGGAAGGCGGGCCAGACCCCCGGGGGTAATCCTGTGTAGCGTGTCGTATTAATAGCTCCGTCTCATAACCGCGCTGCTGTCCTATCACATATCCCTCATGAGCGGCTCCAGGACGCTCGCCATTTGGCTCCTCCCCCGTCCCTCCCACCTGTCCTCCAAAAATGACATTAAAGCTCAAATTTGCTCCGTCTCTTGCCTGCGCCCCCTCCCTCCCTCCCCCTCCCTCCCCCTTCCTCCCCCTCCATCACGCTGCCTCTACCTCCGTGGCTGTATCATTTAGTTGGAGGCCTGGCTGCCCCCTTCATTAGTGAACTATATCAATGCCAGCCATTCTCTCTCTCTCTCTCTCTGTCTCTGTCTCTGTCTCTCTCTCTCTCTCTCTCTCTCTCTCCCTCTCTGTGTCTGTCTGTCTGTTTGTCTGTCTCTCTCTCTCGCTCTGCCTCTCTGTCCCCCCCCCCCCCCACTCTGTCTGTCTCTCTCTCTCTCTGGCTCTCTCTCTCTCTCCCTCCCCCCTCACTCTCTCTCTCTCTCTCTCTCTCTCTCCCTCCCCCCTCACTCTCTCTCTCTCTCTGTCTGTTTGTCTGTCTCTCTCTCTCTCTCTCTGTCTGTCTGTCTGTCTGTCTGTCTGTCTGTCTGTCTGTCTGTCTGTCTCTCGCTCTCTCTTTGCCCCCACCTTCTCTCTCTGTCTGTCTGTCTGTCTGTCTGTCTGTCTGTCTGTCTGTCTGTCTGTCTGTCTGTCTCTCTCGCTCTGTCTCTCTCTTTGCCCCCCCCCTTCTCTCTCTCTCTGTCCCCCCCCACTCTGTCTGTCTCTCTGGCTCTCTCTCTCACTCCTCTCTCTCTCTCTCTCTCTCTCTCTCTCTCTCTCTCTCTCTCTCTCTCTCTCTCTCTCTCTCTCTCTCTCTCTCTCTCTCTCTCTCTCTCTCTCTCTCTCTCTCTCTCTCTCTCTCTCTCTCTCTCTCTCTCTCTCTCTCTCTCTCGATCTGATACAGCCCGTGTCTGCCAGAGATTAGCTTGCCTGCTGCAGACACACTCGCGGCCCTGCTGACGAGTCTGGTCGCGTGCCATCGCCTGCACCTGCCAGCCTCATAAAGAACCCCCCTGTTACCCTGGTTAGATGTGGTGGTGGTGGCGGGGGGGGGGGGGGGGGGAGCAGGGATTCTGCCGTAATCGTTACGGATGTCGCGTTTTAGGCGGTTCAAGCCAAAGCTTAGACAGGTGACAGTGCCAACAAGTTGGCAGATGCTCCCCCTTTTTGTTCAGATGATCCGACGTCAACGGGGAATTCACGTGCGCCGCGATAAACGAGCGCCGAGCGGTGGGCCTGGAAGCGCGGACGGGCGCCGGTGTGTCACCGCCGGTGACGGTGAGCAGCGGCTGGGTCTGTAATAACGGAGTGCGCCGCCGCCGCCGCCGCCGTCTTGGGAGGATCTGCCCCCGTTCACAGGAAGGAAGAAAGGTGATTCTACGATTTCGACACGAGAGAAATTGAGGCCAAAAAGGACGAATCCCACTTTCAGCTGCTGGGATGTAAGTGGCGGACAATGGGCTGCCCTGACATGCTCTTCCTCCTCTCTCTAAAGTAGACTGGGGACGAATAGAAGAGCGAAAGAGTGTAAAAATAGCAGAAAATCTGATTGTCCTTTTTTTCTTTTAGCAGAGAAGTTTCCAAAAGAGAAGGAAAACCTTGGACAAAAATAGTAGCGTCGACAAAAGGAAAGAAAAAGATTCATGTAAACAGGGGACAAATGTCACGTCACGGCAGATGTGAAGTCAGGCATCATGACGGGACTGAAAGAATGCTTCCTGTAGCCGGAGGGAAGGGGAAGTCTTAGCGCAGACTTATCAATGTGCTCCCGTATTCAACCATTAGCCCCAGCAGCACACGGGCGCCATGCATATTTATAGACGCATATTTATTCAAACATTCATGAAACATGACAAAATGATAAAACGAGCCGTGTAGAAATGAGGCCTTTAGGCCCCGTCTCCCCCCCCCCCCATCTCCATCCCCCTTCTTTCCGTGTTTGTTTCATTTGGATCTCTTTCTCGGCATCGCATCTTAAGCCACCAACACCACCACCACCACCACCACCCACGCCACCACCACCACCTGAGCTACCGCCGCTGCTGCTGTTGATGTGCTGCGTGGAGCACACAGGGCGCCGGCATGTGTCGCTTGTCCTTGCATCAACCCGTCTCCCTCTCTATATATATACCGCAGACACTGGCCCACTCGCCCTCTCGTCTGTCTGTCTGACTTACTGGAAAACGCCTCAAGTGTGGGAGAGAATGCACGGCGTTGTCTCTAGAGGCCGGGAGAGAGCAAGTGAGGGCGAGGGGGGGAGAGAGAGGGCAAGGGAGAGAGAGAGGGGGAGAGGAGGGAGAGGCACAGAGAGAGAGAGAGAGAGGCACAGAGATAGAGAGGGCAAGAGAGGGAGAGGGGGGGAGAGATAGAGGGAGGCAGGGCCATGTTGAGGGCAAGAGGAAGGGAAAAAAACTAAAAAAGCCGCCTCATTGACAGTGGCCCCATACACAAACACGACCCCCCCTCCCCCCCCCCCCCCCCCCCTCGACCAGTCCTGTCCCGTCCCGTCCCGCTCTCTCCCCATTGTCTTCAAGTGCCCCACGTCAGCAAGCAGCAGGAATCTGGAGAGGAGGATGATCAGAGGGAGAGAGAGAGAGAGAGAGAGAGGGAGAGAGAGGAGGAGAGAGGAGAGAGAGAGAGAGAGAGAGAGAGAGGAGAGAGAGAGAGGAGAGAGGAGGATGAGCAGAGAGAGAGAGAGAGAGAGAGGGAGAGAGAGAGAGAGAGAGAGAGAGAGAGAGAGAGAGAGAGAGGGAGAGGAGAGGGAGAGAGGGAGAGAGGGGGAGAGGGGAGAGGAGGATGATCAGAGAGAGAGAGAGGGAGGGCGCAAGGCAGCCATAGACTGGAGCCATTGTTTTCTTTCCAGTGGCATCGCATCGGTGACCCTGGGTGAGGGGTCGGGCTAGGGGGGGGGAGATGATAACCAGGAGCTAAAACAATACCGGAGGTTCAGAGACCCCCCCCCCCCCCCCCCCCCACCTTATGGGCTTAAGTTTAGGAAATGAGAAGAAGGGACAAAGGGGGAGGGGCAACTCTGAGGACACGACCTTCATCGTCTCCAGCCGTTGTGACACTTCTCAAAGCTGCTGCTGCTATCGGTGACCTCAATACAAGAGGCCCATCGAACCCTCCCCCCACCATGCCCTCCCCCCGCCCCCCCCTTGCTGTACACCGTACCACCTCATCGGTCATATTGTCATTTTTACATGCAGCGAGTATGAACAGTATCCCCCCCCCCCCCCCAGAGTGTACATACCATACCATCGTCCCTCATGTGTGTATGCGGCGGTTGCCGTTTTTTTTTTACCCATCATCAGCAGCGCGTTCTCCACGGACAGCCCCCTACCCCCCCACCCCCCCCCCCCACGTGGCTCGTAATCTATCTTGTTATTTCCATCATAATGTAATAGCGCGCTGATTCGCCGCTAATTCGCCCCAAGCCGCTCCTTCTGTTTTGGTAAATTAATTCAGAACGTAGGCGGCGGCGCCGGCGTCGAAATGTTTGTTTGCCTCTCACCGGCATTTAGTCCCATTAATTTTATTTCTTTGTTTTTTTTATCTATTTATTCGTTTGAACGTCTCGCCCTTCGAAAGGAACGTCGCCGATTCGTCGTCGCGAGAGGCGAGAAACTGAGATAAGTGGAGGGGGGGGGTTATTGGAGAGAGTTGGGGGGGGGGGGGGGGTTGTGGTGTGTGTTGGTGATGATGCTGATGATGCTGGTGGCCGGTGGTGTGTGTTGGTGATGGAGCTGATGTCTGTGTGTGTTTGTGGGGGGGGGGGGTTGTGGTGTGTGTTGGTGATGATGCTGGTGGCCAGTGGTGTGTGTTGGTGATGGAGCTGATGTCTGTGTGTGGGGGGGAGGGGGGGGTGTTGAATGGGCCGGGCCAGGCCTGCTCTGGAGGGGTGTGGTTGGGTATAAACCGGGACACAGTGGACTTTGTGTTTCTGTTGTCCCCGGTGTTGATTCCCTTCCCGTTCCTTCCTCTCCGCCGCTGACACTTGACGGCTGATCCTCCCTCCGTCTCCCTCTCCTCGGCTCTGCGACCCCGCTCTCTCTCGCTCTTCCTCCTCGATCGAGGACCGGGACCCGTCGTCGCCCACGCCGTCACAGCAGGTCTGGGAGCTCCGTAGAGGACGGCCACCATGTTGACTTTCCTGGCCCTGGCCGCCGTTGCCTTCCTGGGAATAGGTAAGCCAGAAGGGCCCCTTGGGTCTGTGTGTTTGTGGCACTCCTGTCGTACTGTCGTACGCCTGTTGCTGTAATAAGAACTCTTTTTTGGTATGGCGGTGGGTCAAAGTGCAAGAAAAGTTTCAATTGTTGTTTTTTTTGGGGCCAGAAATAAGACTGCGGAGAGTTCGTTAACCTTGACGTTTCGGGCATTTAGCAGACACTTCGATCCATAGCGACTAACAATAAGTACATTTGTAAGAAGAGTATGCCCAAAGCTGCACAAAAATGTTGCTCCGTTGTAAGTGTGATATTTGTAATATATATATATATTATATATATATATATATATATATATATATACGGTTTCTGAATGACAACTTGTGTTGGAGGTGAGTCACGATATCCCAAGTGCTTGAGTTTATCTTCAGGGCTGTCTGGCTGCTTCAATGTCGCCGCTGACATTTTCGAGTCGAATCGAAGTAGCTCCGTTCACATTTATTCATTCACTGATGACGTCTTCCGTATTTATTCTGAACAAACACAAAAACCTATGTGTGTCTCCGTTTCCACCGCCTCCTCCTGCACCAGACAGAGCTGTTCCCCACACGTCGCTGTGCTGAAGAGCCGTGTGTCATTTCTCCTTTGGAGCACGCCACGGACTTGTGCGTGACACGGCGCGGTCACAATGACCACTCGAAGCGCTTCACACACACACATTGCCCCCTCGTTCAACCCCCCCGGGAGTGAGCAGTCACTGCTGCTGCTGCTGCTGCTGCTGCTGCTACAAAGGCAGCTCTTGTCTGTCGAGAGAATATTGGAGGTCAGGGGGTTGTTTGTCTCAAGGACACCTTGACAGTTGTTTCGAGGACCAGGGTGGTGGGAATATCACCGGCAACGCGGCCCTTCTTATTCTCTTGTGGCACTGAGGCCCCGGGGCCTTTTCCCCTGTCGACTGCAGGGTTGGAGGATGAAGGATGAGGTGCTTTTGAGCAGGGAAAATACTGCTTTGATTGTGTTTTTGATAGAGATGACAGCGGGCAGATTACCGCAACTGTATATCAGATGCTTCAGACACACGGCGACAGATAATAATAATAATAACCAAAGTGTCTGTTTTGATTGGTTGCATCGCTCCTGTTTTTCTTTGAAATAGCGAGACGCAGGATGCCGAGACATTAGGAAAGCGCTGTAGGGTCCGGGCACACTGAGGGAACTCACTCTCAACATCTGTGCGTGCACGCGGACTACCACCCACACATGCATGGACACAAACACAATGCCGTGCACACACACACACACACACACACACATTAGTCTGTCCCCCAGTCTCAAAGTCTCCAATATTGTGACTTTCTCTACGACAGAGCGTTGGCAGCACTTATGCTTTTCCAGCAGAGAGATTTCTCTCCCTTTTCCCCCTGTCAGATATGTGCTGGGTTTTGTCTGAATTTTAATTAAAAATGTCAAGCATGATTTCATTGACAATTTTTTTTTTTTTTTTACCCTAGCTCTCCTTCTTATTCTTCATCTTCGGCAGACTGGCTGAGCTGCTCGCTCAAGGACAACCGGGGGTTTAAGTGTGGAAAAAAATTCATAAACTAAACCCACAGCGGTGCGAAGCGTTGTGTAATCTTGTGAGAGACGATGGCGTAGGGTTTGGCAAGGGTGACGTCTGACAACACGGTCGAGTGTGACCATTGTGGTGGCTGTTAGGCATGCGAGCCTTCTCTTACTGTAATTGAAATAGAACACAATCCTCGCTCTCAGACAATTAACACAAAATGGCCCCTCGAAGAAAGTTTGGTTTGGGTGTGTGTGTGTGTGTGTGTGTGTGTGTTTGTGTGTGTCTTAGCGTTGTGTGAGGAACTTGCTGCCCTTTCAGGGGAACAGTATAAATATTGATTTTAGAGCCACAAAAATGAATGAGAATTAAATATTGATCTTTCAATCGACTGATCATTAGATATTGTTCAAGCATACTGCGCAAACATGATTAAAGCCCAAATGAATCAATATTAATGATCAGAAAATTATGTTACCCCTTGCTTCCTGGAGTCTGATATTAATATTCCCGGCAAAAATCCAAATATTTACAGAGGCCTGGTACCCTAGGGAGTGCCAGGTGTGTGCGTGTGTGTGCTCGCGTGTATGTGTGTGTTTGTGTGTGCAGGCATCCTTAGGCTTTAGTGTGTATGTATTAATTACTGCTATTACCATCATCAATATAATATCCTCTTGCTACACAACTTGCTAAATTCTAGTCGAAGCGGGG
>NC_044055.1:3334774-3337274 GCF_902167405.1 Gadus morhua
CGAATGTCGTCTTAGTCCTTCTTAAATGCCATTTTGCGGCGTCGTCGACCGCTCCGGGAGCTGCCTTGTTAGAATTCTTCTTAGCACCTTACCGTTCGAAAATCGATAGCAATTTTTATCTCTACTTCGCCGTTTGAGATCGCTATCAGTGTTACTCTTTCAGATGCCCTCTCACCACTTTCACTTCTTCCCTCTCTCCTCCCACCTCCTCTCCTTCTCCCCCCTCCCTCCCCCCCCCCCTCTATGTCCCCTGTCGCTCTCTGACCCCTCCTCCCCTCCTCCCTTTCTCTCGTTCTGCATCCATCTCCTCCCTCCCACCACCTTTGCGCGACCACCTTTTGTCATTCCTCCAACACCCTCCCCACCCTCCCACTCCTACCTCCCCCACCCTCCCCACCCCCCCTCTCCCACCTCCCCCCCGCCCCCCCCAACAGTGCCCATCCAGGCCGGTGTGATCACGGGCGCCATCATCGGCGTGGTGCTGGGCCTGCTGGTGCTCATCGTGGTCATCTACTACCTGATGCGCTTCCTGGTGGCTCGCCGCGTCTTCAACCTCAGCGTCAGGTCAGTGTCCGGGGGTCTCGCCGCGCTGTGCCCCGGCCGGCGGCCCGAGCCCGAACCCATCCCCGGCACGGAGACGTGCGTGGCCAAGCAAAAGAAGTAGCGGCGGCGGCGGCGGCGGCGGCGGCGGCGCAGACAAGCTACACGCTAGCTGCATCCGTGACCAAAGCTAAACGCTAAACGTAGCAGCAGCAGCAGCAGCAGCAGCGTTGGTCCTAGTAACACCACCAGCCCCCCCCCCCTTATGATTTGTGGTGGAGGTTCGGTTGGGGAGGGCGGGGGTCCGGGGGCAGAGGGCGGGGGTCCGGGGGGATTGGGAAGACTGGATGGTTTGTCTGCAGAGATGCACCCTCCAACCTAACACCCTCCCCCCCCCCCCCCCCCCCCCCCCTCCAATAGTGAGGCAGGTGATGAAAAATATTCCTTTGGACCCGTCATGCCCCTCCTCTGTTCCGAACACCCCCCCCCTCCCCCCAGACCCCCCCCCCCCCCGCTGTTCTCCCCACTCAGATCCATAGCGAGGGAAACATCAAGCGCTTCTCATTGGCTTTTTGAAGTTCAGTCCCGTTACCGAAGGCACAATGAAGTTGCTCCGCTTCTGACAGTTGTTTGGCGGCACGAGCGAGAGAGAGAAGGGGGTGGGGGGTGGGGGGGGGAGGGGGGGGGAGATAGTGTGTGTTAGGGGGGGTTATTTTATTTTGATTTCATGCCACGGTGCTCGTTTCATCATCCGGCCCGCAAACCTCTCAGTCCCAGTCCGACGGGGACATGATCCACCGGCGACCAGCAGAGCCCTGGAGGAGACCCCCCCCTGTCCCCCCCCGTCGCCCCCACCCCGTCCCCGTCCCCCAGACGGCCTCAGTAGATTAACTTGACGGCGGCCTGGTGACGGTGGCCCTCGTGCGTGGCGGGCGCCTCGACCACCGGAGGGAGAGATAGATTCGACACCCTGACATTGTCTCTCTTCTCTTCCTTTGTTCCCTCCAGCAAACATGGCAAGAAAAAGAAGGAGGGATCGCAGCAGAGACAGGCAAGTTTCCTCAGCATCTTCCTCGTCCCGCCCCACCCAGCGCACCCGCCCCCCCGCCTCCCACGCCCTGACGCCACCCTCGCCCCCTCCCACCATCACCAACACCACCACCAACACCACCACCCCCATCACCCGCGCCGCCTCTTCCTCTCTCCCCCGCTGCCTCCCTCACCCTCTCCCACTCCCGCACAGACCCGGGCGACCAGACAGTAGCTCTGAACCGACGTGGACGCTAGCCCAATGCTAGCCCGTGCTAAATAGGAGACCCGATGCTAATGCTTAGAAGGTTAATAGGAGACCCAATGCTACCGCTTTAGCACGTGCTAAATAGGAGACCCAATGCTAACGCTTTAGCACGTGCTAAATAGGAGACCCAATGCTAACGCTTTAGCACGTGCTAAATAGGAGACCCAATGCTACCGCTTTAGCTCGTGCTAAATAGGAGACCCAATGCTACCGCTTTAGCTCGTGCTAAATAGGAGACCCAATGCTACCGCTTTAGCACGTGCTAAATAGGAGACCCAATGCTACCGCTTTAGCTCGTGCTAAATAGGAGACCCAATGCTACCGCTTTAGCACGTGCTAAATAGGAGACCCATTGCTCTGACAGATTCAGGGATTTGTGAATTGCACCTGCCACTCACCTGTGTCTGTTGTCATCCGTTGCATTCGAGCAGGGCAGGGCGACGCCCCCCATCACAACCGCCTGCGTTCAGTGCTCTGCACACAGCAGCCAGTACGCCGCACACTAACACGTCACTCAGAAGAAAAGCGCCCTCCGGTCGCTAATGCTAATAGCAGTGTTTAACACAGTGTACACACACAGGGGCCCCCTTTACACACGCACACACGCACACACGCACACGCACACACACTCCATCCACTCTGCGTGCCCCATTCCCCCCCCCC
>NC_044055.1:3342274-3352274 GCF_902167405.1 Gadus morhua
TTCGGCTTAAATGATCTTTTGGACGACCTTAAAGGCTCTCTCTCTCACCCCTCCCCCCCCCCCCCCCCGCTCTCACACCTTCCACTCAGGGTTAATGCACAGGTTAATACAATGGAATCGGGCCATTTGTGGTGACTGTCTGCTCCCTTTCCCTCTATCTCGTCCTATCTTGTATCTCCCCGCTGGTCGCCCAGGGATGTGCCAGGCGAAGGCTAAATTGAATCCCTTTTCCTGGGTCTCAGTCCCCGTACCTTCCTTCCCCTTCCCTGCTAGGGTGTGTGTAGAATTGAGCGTATGTTCACGTTTCGACCGTACCACTGTGAGGCCATGTACACATGCAATCCGAGAAATGCCCGATCGTGTGCGCGCGTGTGTGTGCGTGCGTGCGTGTGTGTGTGCGTGTGTGTGTGAGAAAGAGAGAGAGCGATAGAGTGTCCGAGAGAAAAGCGGGAGCTCAAATATATATTTGCTGTAAGTGAGAGCAATACAGTGTGTGTGTGTGTGTGTGATTGTGTGTGTGGGTGTGCGCGTGTGCGTGTCGTTAACGGTTCATGCTCATGTCAGTAGTCATCTCAGGTGTGCGTCCCACTGCGCACTCTAACGGGTCACCTGTTTTGTCATCCACCCACACCAACCCTTTGCCCCGCCCACCAACAGCTCTGGACTCCGCCCCCACTGACGTGCTACCCCCTCCCTTAAAAAGGACTCTCTACCTGTGACGCTCTCCCTCCTCTCTCTCTCGCTCTCCCCCCCCTCTCTCTCTGCCTCCCTCTCCCTCTCTCTCTCCTTCTGGCCCTCTCTCTCTCTCCTTCTGTCGGCAATCTCTTCACCTCTCCTCGTCCCCCGTCTCCGTCTGCTCTCATACATCTGTCGTCCACCATCATTTCTAACGTCTAACCCCCCCCCCCCCCCCCCCCCCCCCCCACCCCCCCACCACCACAAGTCAAGGGCGTAACTTTTAACTTCTGAGGGGTTTTGAGGCCGCAGACTGCCGCAGTGTAAATGTCAACGTCTTATCTCGCTCTGTGAGATCCCGGATCTATACCCGCCCCCCCGATCCCAATCACATCCTTCCTTCCTGCCGCTTTACTTTAATGCGTCAGAATATTTTCCCATCATGCCACTTCCACCTCATCCTCCTCCTCCTCATCCTCCTCCTCCTCCTCCTCCTCCTCGTTCGATATCCTCATCGGGGGGGGGGGAGGGGGGGGGTTCAGAGGGGCAGGGCTCCGCCTTCTCCACTATGGCGATGTTAACAGACTCCTCCTCCCGAAGTACGCCCTCGACCACATCCCCTCCTCTTCCCAAGCCCCTCCCCCTTTTCCTCCCAAAAGTGACTCTCCTACTCCTGTTCTGATCTGCCCTATCCAACCCCTTGCCCCCCCCCCCCCCCCCCCACCCTTACCACCTTTACCCCCTCCACCCCCCTCCCCTCCCCTCCCCTCCCCTCCCCCTCCCCCCCCCCCCCCCCCCCCTCACAGGGTCCCGCGGCGTCCGCGGAGCCCGCCAAGGCGTCCTCCGACAAGAAGAAGCAGGAGTCGCGCAAGGATAAAAAATAGGACGGCGGGCCGGGCTGGGGGTGGGCCGCAGTCGCCCGACGCCTCCCCCTGCCCGGTAGCCCTGCCGTGGGGGCGCCCGCCCTCACAACCTGGCTCGCGCGGCTTCAGAAACAACGACAGGAACGACAGCAGCAGCAGCAGCAGCAGAAGAAGAGCCTAGAGGAGAGGGGGGGGGAGGCGGGAGGGGGGGAGGCTGGCGGGGGCCGCGTGCTGATGACCATCGACTTAGAGCTGACCCGCCCTGGGGGGGGCCCGGAGGGGGGGGTCGGGGGCGCCGCCGCGGGGAAGGGGGCGAAGGGGTGGCTGTCGCACCTCGCCGAGAGGCTTCCCTTTAAATAGTAAGCGGGAGAGCGAGCTATAGGAGAGGGGGGAGGGAGGGAGGGGGGGGGAGGGAGGGAGGGAAGTTGTCGAGGTGTACAGAATGCAGTCATCCGAAACCGAAGATGAGAACCGCACATTATAGCGTTCACCGTTAGACGAGCAATTAAACCGCAAATTTCTGATTCATTACTAATTGTTGATGGTGTTCCTCTCATCGCCTGTAGAGGGCAGTAAACTCACCCCGAGCGGCCTTGCGTGTAGATGCCGTTTAAAAAATGGAAGAGAAAAGTAATGTACGACGGGGAGCTGCACGGGTGAAAAAAATAACAAACAAGCATGTCCCACGGTGGCGAAGATCTCTGCTGTGCTTCATGACTGGCCCGAAAAATGACAAGCACGGCCCACCGGCTAGATAAATGACTTCCAATCGTATCTCCGCTCTGTGTCCCACGCAGCCCAAAGCACGTACAGACACGCCAATACCAGGGCCGGGATCTGAGATGCGGAGATAATCTATTATGCTATGCCGGCCACCCCTCGAGAGCTCTTGGCAGGTCATAAGATATGCCACTTGAAGCGAGAGAGAGAGAGAAAGGAAAAAAAAAAAGTTTGATAACAGAACCTTAAAGCTGGGCCCCTAGGTATTTATTTTTCTTTTTCTTTTTTTTGGGAGTGTGTGCCTTACTTTCGGTTCTTTTCTGTCGGGTTCTATCCGCGGCGGGGGTGGGGTGGGGGGGGGGGGGTGCGAGGGATTGGGGAGGGAAGGCTCACTCGGGGGTGAGGCCGATACGGATCGCGACATCGCGGGCAACGGGGGATAGCGTGTTTGCTCTTTTCAGCGGATGCATTATTCCGAGCTGTCTTCCTTCCTCACTCCCTTTCTCCATCTTCCTATTACTCCCCCACCACCACCACCACCACCATCACCACCACCACCGCCACCATCACCAACACATGGCCTTTCTCCTTATATTTAACCATAACATTCCCCCCAAACCCCTCAAACCAACCTCACACATACACACACACACACACACACACACACACACACACACACACACACACACACACACACACACACACACACACACACTGTTAACCCTTTCTCCTGGCACTTTTCTACATCATTCAGTCCGTACGTTGAGTGATCTGAACTCTAACGGCTCGATCTGTTTCTCGTTTCCTTCTGTCTCTCCCTCCTTCTTCTTCTTCTTCTTCTTCTTCTTCTTCTTCTTCTTCTTCTTCTTCTTCTTCTTCTTCTTCTTCTTCTTCTTCTTCTTCTTCCTCTTCTTCTTCTTCTTCTTCTCCTTTCCCCCCCCTGCTCTGTCCCTCTCCACTCTCCTCTCCTCTCCGGCCTCCTTCTTGCCGTGCTCTCCTGTCTGCCTGTCTGTCCTTCTGTCTTTCTCCTGTAGATAAAGGTCTGACTTCTCGACGGCTGCCTCCACTCCCCCCTCGCTCCTCTCCCCCCCTCCCTCGGGGCCTCACCCCGCCCGTTATTCCACATTATCTCTCCTCTTTCCACACGTCACTGGCTGTAAGAATAGCATCACCCCCCCCCCCCCCCCCCCCCCCACACACACACACACCAGTAGTATCAGTAGCTCCAGCACGTAATGACTTCACCCCACCTGAAGATAAAAACAAAAAGAGGAGGAAGAGGAGGAGAGTGCGGGGGCGGAGGTGTGGTGGTGGTGGTGGTGGAACCACATAACGTCTTTATGAACCGTAAACTCACTGTAAGGAACCCCCCCCCCATATAGCATCGCAGGGTGGGGCCTAACTTCACACACGTCTTAGCACCCCTCGTGAAAGAGGGGCACTAAATGCGTCTTCTCCAGCGGCTCATCTCTGCCCCCTGCTTTAATGTTTACGGCCCTGGGACAACCGGGCCCTAAGTGGACCCTTTAAGAGCGCACGACTCTGGGGCTGTGAGACACACACACACACACGCACACGCACACGCACACGCCCACACACACACACACACACACACACAGGGAAAAAATATAGCCAGCCATTAAGGGAAGGGAAACAGAGGGAGAGAGTGGAGGGATAACACGCCGGAGATGGAGTCAGAGAGGGAGGGAGAGGGGGAGGGAGTGAGAGAGAGAGAGAGAGAGAGAGAGAGAGAGAGAGAGAGAGAGAGAGAGAGAGAGAGAGAGAGAGAGTGAGAGAGTGAGAGAGAGAGAGAGAGAGAGAGAGAGTGAGAGAGAGAGAGAGACCTCGGGGCTCTAGAGATGCAGTTCATAGCTGGGGGTCCACGGCCCCCCCCCCCCCGCCCCACCCAGCCCCCCAGGGTGCCTCAGTCTTGTTGTGGCTTTGTGGCTGATGGGAAGCTGGCGTATCGTGGCCGTCTGCCCCCCCCCCCCCCGCGCTCAGAACGCTGCGGCTATTTCTGACCCCCACCCCGTCTGCCACAGTGGCCGGCGTCAAGGAAACAGCTGCACATTTCTGCCCAGGCCCCCCTAGTGTGTGTGTGGTGTGTGTGTGTGTGTGGGGGGGGGGGGTGGGGGGGGGGTGGTGGATAAGAGAGATCTGAGAAGGGAGGGGAGTAGTGCGAGACAGAGAGGGAGAGACAGAGCCCCCCCCCCCCCCTATCACACATTCAAGCCGTCGCCGTGACGTCTGAGGGCGTCCGTCAGTCCGTCAGACGGCGTTCGTCAGTCCGTCAGACGGCGTCCGTCAGAGGGACAGAGGGCGTGTGACCGACAACCTTGAAAATGACGTCAGCGCTTTTTTTTCTTCCGGTTGGTTCTTCCTTTGGCCGGTCCTGCGGACACGCTGACGGGGGGGCTGGGGACAAAAGGCACCAAACCAGGGGGGGGGAGGGGGAGGGCGGCGGAGGCTTTGGTGCCTTTCGGTCCGAGTTATTTTAAGGCCCCGTTAATCCTCTGGCACTTTGGTGCACTGCCTCCCGCGAGCTCCGCCACCGCCACCTCTGCTACACCCACCGCCACCAGCACCACCACCACCACCACCACCACCACCACCACCACCACCACCGTCACCACCGCTGCATTTTTGCACACACATATACACTTCCCTCCAGCACCTCTTCCTTACCCAGGGCTAATTATTTTAGCACACACTGGAGACAGGAGCCCTCTGTGTTTCTCTCCTCCTCCTCCTCCTCCTCCTCTGCCTCTTCCTCCCCTTTTTCTCCTCTCTGTTTTCAGTGCAATCTCTGTTGCTCTATCTATAGCTCCTTTCAACTCGCGTTCTGCACCGTTCCCTCTCTCTGGCTTCCTCTTCATTTATCTATCTCGCTCGCTCGCTCTCTCTCTCTCTCTCTCTCGTTTCTTCTTCATTTATCTCTCTCTCTTGCTGTTGTCCAGGGGCTGAACCTCCTCCACAGCTCACACACACACACACACACACACACACACACACACACACACACACACACACACACACACACACACACACACACACACACACACACACACACACACACACACACACACGCGCACACACACACACACACACACACACACACACACACACACACACACACACACACACACAGACACACACTGCTCTCTTAAGCCTGGTCTTATCAGACGAGTCGGCTCAGAGCTCTGCTCCTCTCCTCTACTGCTCTTCCTCGTCCTCTCCTCCTTCTCTCCTCCTTCTCTCCTCCTTCTCTCTTCCTCTCTCTCTCTTGCGAACCGGGTGATTGACATATCTGCCTCACCCGCCATCACTCCTCCCTTCGCTCAAATCCTCCCTCTCGATGATCAACGAACGCCCTTCTCGCTCGCTCTTCAAACGCCTGAATACCCCCCCCTACCACCACCACCACACCTTACTGCCCCCCCCCCCCCCCCCCCCCCCCCCCACCCCCCCAGGCCTCCTGGTTCATTGAATACTGGTTAGGGACGCAACCCCGCCTCTTCTGCGCCCCCAACTGGCGAGGGAAGGAACGGGCGGTACTGGGCTTCATTGTTTTAATCCAAGTTCAGTTCTGACACTTTTGAAAATGTCAAACTTTTTATTAATTTTCTCTGCGTAGTTCTATTCTAGTAGCGAATATGACGCTTTGGTGTTTGTATATGTGTGCCTTGTGACGAAGTAAGATATGATTTATGTGTTCAATAAAATGACTAAATGAAACATATACAGTATATCTATGATTTCCCCCAACCTTTTGAGACACGCTGTTTCACATGTGTTAGGTGTGCCGAGGTAGAAATAACCGCTGTCGGAAACAATTGCCACCAGAACATCCCATTATATTTCTGACCTCATGTCACGACAGGACCGTCTACAGCTGTTGCTATGGTGCATATTCATTTCATTTCCATGTATCGGGCCACCACAGTGGTGCGTTGATTGGAGGGAGGAGTTAAACAAGGCCAATTGAAAAGGGATGAGAACCACCGGGAAAGCGTGCGAGATAAGACGTAAGAACAGGGCTCGCCTCGGAAGCTGCTCTTGATGTCACCGTAGAGAGTTCAAGGAAGGAAGAAAGAAAAGGGAGAAAAAAAAAAGGCAACACGGGGGAAATAGCAGGCAGACGCGCCGTTCTGCGTCAATGTGGAACATGTCTCTCCGCCCACCTGCCCTCCAAAGTCTGCAGAAGGTGCTTCATTCCACTTCCCCTACACCCCGTCACAGACTATCCGTCTGTGAGCGTTTTATATATCTATATATAAATATAGATATATAGATAGATAGAGGGCGGTTGGTGACAGTCGAGTTGAATGTGTCTTTTATAAAGTCGTAATTCAAAACCGAGGTGCTATAATCCACGCCTTGGTAACCACAGATGTGTGTCCCACCACTAGTAGCCTGTTAAACTGTCCCAGAGATCCCGGGATGGGGCTTCTACGCTCGTATTTCACAGACAGAAGTCTTCTAAACATGTGTTTTTGTTTGTATGATTTAGGTTGTACCGTTTTAGTAGCCGGGTGTAGCTGCACAGTAACCTTTGTTTAAACTGACCAGAAGCTTATGACTGTTTATTTAGTATTGATTTGTTTTTTAATACGTGTACACTAATACTGTTTGATTATCTTGTATAATATGATGTAAAGAGGGCATGAATACAAATGTACGTGTCAAAAGCTAGCAAGAAAAGGCCATAAGTAAAAATGACAAATTATAATGCTCTACAGTCTGTCGTCTCTTTATTTCTGTTCTCTATTTCCCCCTTTTTCCAACACTGTCGGTTCAACTCATTAAAATTGTTGTCCGGCCATTGTGGAGGTGTCCACCGTGGGTAGGAGCCAAAATGTTCTCATCATTCATTCCGAGGGAAGACAACATTTCTCAGCGCTTCCCATTGCTCCGGGCCAAAACGATCTCTGCCGCAAAGGTACTAAAAATACAATTCAAGCAAAGTTCACGTAGAACATATTTTTGAAAATATCAAAGCTTGTGATTTAAAACACATGCCCAAGAAAAAAAAAAAAAAGCATTGTTGAACCCTTTTTTCAACTACTACTACTTTATTACCCCATATTCAGCCTACAGGCCTAATCAATAAATAATAGAACACTTAGGGTATAATAACTAGCCTTGTATTAAGATATGTTAATGCACATTCAACTATTTATATTGTAGTTCATTGCAAGTAAAGCCTATTATGAAATTAACTAATGTTAATTAATGGTTAATTAATGCACCATTGTTGTAAAGGGTTACTCATGAATCATTATGAGTAAGCATGAGGCACTCAAGAAGTATTGAATTATGAATGCCTTAAATTCAGTGCCAATTATGGGATTGATAAAGGTTTCAGTACACTGGAATGTTGCCATGCAGAGCTTTGTCTCGTATGAACTTCACTACCCACAATTCCCGGACAAATTTACATCAGCCCTTATGCAAATTACATATAATTACATCAGCCAGGGCTGGTACCTCTAGAGTCTAAAGAAAGTTCTATTGGTTCATAGTCGTGAGCTTTCAAGGGGCCAATAGATGTTTGTCACTGTGGCACAACCGCAGTATTCGCCTTCCTAGTAAGTCATGCTGACTCACGTACAAACCACATCCCCTCCTATTAGACAGTTATTTCTCGCCAGTGCATTTCCCGGAGCACTGACACTTGTATCAGGGAATCCATCGCGTCCTTACTGTCTTCTTAAGTTGATGGAGTCGTGTTCAGGCCCGGTCCCATCGGCCAGGGTGGAAGGATTTGTGATAGCAAACGCCGGAAGCAATTACCTTGCAGAGACTTCCTATTTGTTTGTGGCTTGTGTTATCGTTGTCCCTGTTTTCGTGCACATGATATCAAAGATGGTACAGAATCTCATTGTATTTTTTTCTCTTTGTTCTGTTTAATGATCATGTTACGGACTGTTTGTTTTAGTGTACCTTAGCTCCTTGTCCAGAGGACTTGACGATATGCAGGGAAAAGTACAAATGTCTTAAGATATCAAAAGTTTACCTCACAGTAGGTAAGTGGTTAGCTAAGTAGCTACGTTCTTTTTACCTTACTGTGAGTGTTCCCCAGCACTGAGTCAAGGCCACTTATAGTGTGTGTGTGTGGGTGGGTGTGTGTGTGTGTAAGTCAGACTGCACAAACAAGTCTTTACGCTTTGCAACCTAACAACAATATAATTACCTCCAGACAGGTCTACGGTAATTTAGAAAAATAAATAAATTTATAAATAAACAATGCTACACTAGGCTGCTTAACAGGGAAACCAGGCAGCCTAGTGTGTGTATTTAACAGGCGTTCACCAAGACTCGTGTGGCGTTGATGAAATTCCGTGTTAGCTGATGCACACTTGATGTATCCGCTCATTCCGTTGTAAGGTTTGAATGGGAAAAATGAATGGACTGAATTGACATAGTGCTTTTGTAACCTCTGTGACCACTCTGAGCACTCTCGAGTGCCCCACATTCCGCCGGACACGTCGACATCAAGGTTCCGGCGGGGCAAGGGGGGGGGTTGTTCTGCAAAAAAGGTTTGTTCGCCTTCATGTCATGCTTCAGTGTTCAGTAAAGAGGCCGAGCGCTATTTACATTAGATCGTCAAAATGGTTTATTATTTATGTTTGATTCGATTTACAAGGTAAGAAGTCAGCTTGACTATGACTATGAATAGAAAACGCTGCTTTTAAAAAAAAAAGCTATACATATTATGCAAACTATCATATGGATCTCATGTGAATAACAAAAAACAAAGGTATATTTGTTAGGCTCTAGCGGCTACTAGTAGCTAGCTTCCTGGCTAAACAATCACATGTTTGTATCATCAGTGACCTCATTAGGCTAGCTCACCAGTCCACGCACAAAATGAGTAATAATACAATTAATGGCTCAACATGCAGGTTCATAATAGCCTAATAAAATCCCATGTTTGTGCTATGAGAGAATCCTCTTGCTGCTAGCTTGCCTCTTCACTTGGCATTAGTGGGGCTATTGCCATATATGACACATTTTAGGCAGGAGCTGTGGAAGTAGATATCTCTATCCCACCAGCACTAGCCTGGGCCTGTTCTACCTAACCACCATGGTTCAGGCCATTACACATATTCAGCCTGAACGTTTTGAGCGACTACAAGTAAGCGGGCGTCATATTCCAGCCCTTGAAGAACCATTTGGCTTGACTCTCACTCCTGCAACAGCCGGAAGTTACGTGTCACAATAAAGAGGGTAATATTCTCATGCGGCATTCTGCTCCGTTCCCTTTCCAAATGTCACGAGCCTTGTTAGCGGCCAGGGAGGTTGTTCCTGGGTTAACAAAGGTGGCCCGATTTCAAGCCTACATACTTTTTTCGCTCATGCTTTGCATTCTGTGTGTGCTCTGTAAGCGTTTGCCTCTGTGCTGCTGCAGCCAGTCAGTGCACAGGTGATTGATACCATTTTGTTGCCGGTGTGTGGATGTCTGGGGGGTTGGGGGGGTTGGAGGGGGGCAGGGGCTGGGGGGACTGTTCTCTTCTGAGGTGCGATACGTGTGTATTGCGTGGCCAGTGAGAGTGTGTGTGTGTGTGTATGTGTGTGATTTGGAAGATGCATATTGAACAGGTGCAGCAGGCTCATAGAAATGCCACTGTTGCATGTGTGTGTGTGTGTGTGTGTGTGTGTGTGTGTCTGTGTTTGCAGGGCATGTGGGATTGGGGGGGTTGGCTTCGACACCATCTGGGGGGGTGGGGGGGGGGGGGGGG
>NC_044055.1:3357274-3364774 GCF_902167405.1 Gadus morhua
CACACTCACAAACGGACAAATGCTTAGACACAAACACACACACACACACACACACACACACACACACACACACACACATACTCACAAACTGACAAATGCTTAGACACACACACACACACACACACACACACACACACACACACACACACACACACACACACACACACACACACACACACACACACAGACTCAAAGCCACATACACACACCCACACCCACTCACATTCAAATACCCTCACACACACATGCACACACGGACACACAGACACACACACACCCACATCCACACACACAAACTGACAAATGCTTAGACATGCACACACACTCGCATACAAATACCCTCACACACACCCACACACCCACACGCGCATGCACACACACACACACAAACACTGACACACACCCGTACACACACATACGCAACACACACAAGCACAAACACCGACTCATACACCGACACACACACCGACGCATACACACATACACATACACACACACACACACACAGACACACACAAACACACAAACACACACACTACTACCAGGTCCATCTGGTCACGGTTATGAAAACATAGCCCCTGCCAAAAGCGGCTAGCTTGTGTCATGAATGCGCACATGATGATCATTGCTTCACTGCCTCACTGCACGATAACAGCCATGCATAAGATATTCGTCTGCCCAAGATCTATCCATCCCGCTGATATTCTCGGGGATTAATGCGAACATTCAGAGCTCATTTTGAAAAGGCAGATGAGAGCCAGGGGTCAGAATATGATCTGTGTAGTGGAGTAAATACGTATGTTCAGTCACTGCACAAACAGACACAGAGATTGGCTTTAATACTCGGGCTAATGCTGTGTAATCTCTTAAGGCACACGGCTTTCGGGGAGATTTAGACAAGGATGTGTTCGCTTCCCCTCATAGGGATAAAACCGCCCCGCAGGATGAGAAAACAAAAGTTCCCCGTCCCCGTCACCCTTGGTTACCTAGGTTGAGTCTGGCATCTGGATGCTTCCAGATGCTTCCAGTGGTAACACTATATTAAAGGTGCCCTAATAAATAGCAAACTAGTCATTGCCTAACCCTTTGTTAATATTTGTTAATTGTTACTAAAATATCTATTTGGCACAAGTTAATCGTTTTTGCATCATTAATTAGATATTAGTTGTTTGCATAACCCTAACCCAACCCTAACACACAACCCTAACCCTAACCATAACACACTACCCTAACCCAAACCCGAACACATGACCCTAACCCTAACCCTAACACACAACCCTAACCCTAACCCTAACACACAACCCTAACCCTAACCATTAACACACGACCCTAACCCGAACCCTAACACACGACCCTAACCCTAACACACAACCCTAACCCTAACCCTTACCAGCGACACTTTGTGGTCAGTGAAAATAAACGATTAACTTGTGGTAGATATAGATAGATAGATAGATATATACTTTATTAATCCCGGGGGAAATTCAAGTATCCAGTAGCAGCCAAAAACATACATAAAAACAGTGCAGATGGATGTGCAAAAATACAGATATAAATAAATGTAAATAAATAAATAAAATGTCCATTGTTGTTATCTATTGTCCTCCCTGCCTTTACTGGGAGCTGTTGTACAGTCTGTTGGCCAGGGGGACGAAAGAGTTTTTTATTCTATTAGTGGAGCTGGACTGGTAGTGCCTTTACTGGTAGTGTTGTAGTAACAATTAACAAATATTAACAAAGGGCTAGGTAATGACTAGTTTGCTATTTATTATGGCACCTTACTATGAAGTGTTACCCTCACAGTTACTGGGGATGACTGGAATGCATCCGGTCCCAGTGCGGAGGTAGAGCGAACCTCCGCCTGAATAATAATGCAGTCAGTTGTATGATGAGGAACCTTGGTGTGTGGGCGGGGAGTGAGGGCGCGTCTCACACATTGAAGCCGTTAAAGGTTACGAAAAGTGCTGCCGGTTAGAATCCAGAGTTGAAAAGAGAGAGCGAGAGGGAGCCAAAAGAAAATGCAGAATAAAGCAAGATTTGGAAAAATAATAATAAACAAACTCAAAAAAGGCTTCGCCCCCCCGGTTTCCGCGCCAACGAGAAAGTGTTGTGTTCGGGGACCTGCTGTCGTGACGATGAAAATCGGTCTGTGTGTGGGCACAGGTGATTGACAGGCCCTGAAAGCAATCAGGCAAGAGCTGCCCTGATTGGTCAGAAATCAGTGGGGAGCAGTCTAATATCGAAATAGTCTATGGAGAACCAGAACAGATGCTCTCACAGAGGCATTTCA
Source organism: Gadus morhua (assembly GCF_902167405.1). Taxonomy (NCBI): domain Eukaryota; kingdom Metazoa; phylum Chordata; class Actinopteri; order Gadiformes; family Gadidae; genus Gadus; species Gadus morhua. Next base: position 3,359,565 of record NC_044055.1, read on the forward strand.
CTCACTAATGGCTGACGGATGGCTCTGGCATTTCCACCACATCACTCTCTAACCATCGCTCTCTACAGCAAGCGTTAACTGAAGCCTCAAACCTTCACCGCCACACAGCGGTCCTTGAACCCCTTCTCCCCCTCTTATTCATAAGACTCTATAACACAACTGTTATGAAATATGGTGCCGTCAAAAAACACTTCACCTAAATACTGCGATACTTCAATGTAATAATGTGCACTTTCCACTGTACATGTGTATGTAAGTACTTATTCTAAATTGAAGAACCTTAGCCTCATTTATTGGGTAACCCCTAGGCGTGTACATTTATGCCCTTATGGCATGACACTGTAATCACTGTGTCTTTTATTTTATAATATTTTATGCATATATTGCTGGACACTATATCCACTTTATTTTATCATTGCATTCTTATATTCCATGGGCTGCTGTAACAAGTGCATTTCTCATGGATGGGAGGAAATAAAGTCCTTATCTTATCGCATCTCATTCAAGGGGCTGAGCAGTGCCAGGGCCCTGGAGATCCTGCTACGGGACGGGCCCAACTCGCTTACCCCGCCGCCCACGACCCCCGAGTGGGTCAAGTTCTGCCGCCAGCTCTTTGGCGGCTTCTCCGTGCTGCTCTGGATCGGCGCCATCCTCTGCTTCCTGGCCTACAGCATCCAGGTGGCCACGGAGGACGAACCTGTCAATGACAACGTAAGGAGCGCCACGCATCACACGGCACGGGCGCACGCACACAAACACACACACACACACCAACACACACACACAGAGAGACACAGACGCATAGATTGCACGCACTCTCGCGTGCGCACAACACACGCACACAAAGGCACAGACTCTCGAACATACGCGCATTTACGTGCTTACACACACGCACACACCCACACACACACGCACACACCCACACACACCCACACACACACACACACAGACGCATAGATTGCACACACTCTAACGTGCGCAAACTGCTCACAACACACCGACACAAAGGCACAGACTCTCGAACATACGCGCATTTACGTGCTTACACACACGCACACACACACACACAGAGACACAGACAAACATATTGCACACAAGCACACACATCCGCACACACACGCACAAAATGTACACATGCATGCATGCGCACACACAAATAGCACGTATGCACACATGGCACACATTAAACGTGAGCACACGTACACACACAAACATAGACACAAACACACACACACACAAACACACAAAACCAAACATTTCTTCCAGGTAGATTTTCAAATACATCAGTGAACATATACCACAAAGTTAATATGCAAATGTATGCATATTAATCCCATCCATGGGCTAGTGGCAGACATATTCCATTTCATCGGTGGGGAAATGCACAGCATGCCTGCGTTTCATATGTGGCAAGTTTGAAATTCCTCCAAAACCCGAAAGCTTTTAATCTGTCAGTATATCAGTGCATCCCATGTTCATACATGCTGTATATTTAAGTAACCACAAACGAAGGCGCTCACGCAAAATTGTGTGGGCATATCCTTCCACACAGAGCTATATTTATAGGCTGTGGTATGATAGATGATACATGATAACTCCCAAAATCTCCCAGAGCCACAATGTTAGGCACTGGTTGTGTGTTGCGTGAGATATATATGTATATTTATATATATGTATATATATATACATATATATACTCATCCCTTCAACCAAATCCCAGACTGCCCAGAGGTGGTTGAATAACATATGGTAGCATGCAGAGCAGAAATGAACACGTTCTCTCACACAAACACACCTACACACCTACAAACACACACACGCACACGCACACACGCGCACGCACACGCACACGCACACACACACACACACACACACACACACACACACACACACACACAGGGACACACACGGGCACACTCACACACACACATAGGAGCGAAGAGCTTAATCATCCGACAATTTCATCTGGATATACAGTATATACAGTGGGACGCTCCAGAGAGCTACTTCAAAGGCCCAAATGCCGGCAGTCTTGGCACATTCAGCCTTCGCATAATATACACGCAAATCATTTAACAGGAAAATCCACCCTAACAGAATTTACAGTGGCGCTCTTGTCAAAAGCAAGAAAAATAAAGAAAAAAGGGCTTTACTATTTCAGTGATTTTCCCGCACTCTCTTTTACTGAGGCTCAAACTTCACTGTCATCAGGCAGGAGGGAGGGAAAGAAATCAAACTGTTTTGATCCCCAGGCTCAAGACATCTTTTCATAGCGACACAACAATAAATCAATGCACGGCTGTCAGTAATGCGCAACCGTTTATTCAAATCCCGGGAAAACGACGGTTAGGAGACCTCGCCACTTGTCAGTAATGATGTTGTTTTTTCCCCCCTCGTTTTTCACTCATCTGTCTCTTGACCAAATAAAAGACAGAGTTGGTCCAACGCTCGCATATAACGCTCGCATATAAAGAGACTATAAAGAGAGGCCATTGTAGCAACTGGACCGGGGCTGGAACAGAGGGGGGGAAAGTTAGCTTTCTGCTGATGCAAGCAGTTATTTTTATTTTATTTCCAAGTCTTTCCATTGGGGGGTTAAATATTTGTTCAGGCCATGGGGAAAAAGGGGAGGGGGGGGGGGGGGGGGTTGTTTGTGGGTAGACCTAGCCAACAGACTCTTGTGGCTGTCAAAGCAGTGCATCCATCTTAAAATGAGGATGATTTTTCTTCATCGTTGCTATTCGGTGAGGTGTTGACCAGCCAGCCTCCTTGCTGTGAGTGTACATATTTCTCCACGGTCTCAATGGACCCTCACTCTATAACCCCAACCCCCATCTCAGTTGAAATCACAGTTGAGAATGAGGAAATCTTTTCGGACACTTTGCTTTGCCTTCTCGCGCGGCGCCTGGACGGTTCTACCTCCTGACGGTTATGTTGCCTCAACAACGATTGTCAAAAATCTTCAGCGATGAATGGGGCTTCTGGGAGAGCTCTCTGGGAAGCATTATCCTTTCAAAGTGTCAGTGGTGACCTGCGTTTGGTTAGAGAGGATCTCCACCGGCGCTACACTTTGTTTGGGAGTTTACTGTCAGACAAAGGTTAGCGCGCGTCTGCGGGTAACAAGCATGCTCACAGTGATGTGGGGGGACGCCGATTTCTTTCAGACTAAAATGGCGCTAAACACTTAAAACGGTACCGTTGTTTGCCCTTCGATCAATAGATCAGCACATATTGTTGTTTCTTTACAATATCTGTGTTTATTTATTTCCAGAACATTCACCCCATTAATTCTCAACAAAAAATGTATGAAACTTTAGCATATTATTCAAGCTAACAACCTAATTTTCTTTCTTTTTTTATTTATTTGCTTTGTTTTATCTATCTGTTCCGAACATTATACTGCAATCGAGTTTTTCCGAGCGATAGACTAAACTCTTGTCAAGCTCCGTTAGTGTGGTTTATTTATGCACGGACAAATACAGACACATAGACCCAGGGAACAATTTGTCTGGTGCATTGCATTATTCATACATAAAATAGTGTCCCGTATAAAAATAAAGCAAAACAAAGAAATAACATTAAACTACAAGGGGGTGGACCAACCAGGATAGAGAAAAGTTTCTTCCCTATTTATTTGTTTTTCTATTAACCTGGACGGCAGAAGTTCAGGAGGCAGAGCAGTATGTGTCCCTGAGCAAGGCACCGAATCCTAACCTCTTCCGACCAGCTGGTGGTCCGTTCGCATTGTTGACAGCGCCGTGACGTCGCTACATTAATGGATGAATGGGTGAATGTGAGGCACAAATTCTAAAGCGTGTTGAGATGCATCAAGTCATAAAACAGCTCTACAAATGCAATCCAATCAACATATGTACATATTTTACGCTTAACATATACTTACTATAGGCCTGTTACCCTGGAAACCCAGAGACCCTACAGCTTTCTAGATGTAAGTCTGGATTTCCAGGCTACTAGGCCTGTACCTGCTGTTATTTTGCTCCACTGCCATGATTGCTCATCACGTCCCTGCTCTGACCCTGTCCCCCTCTACTGCCTTGGCCCATGGGCAACAGCTGTACCTGGGCGTGGTGCTCTCCGCCGTGGTCATCATCACAGGCTGCTTCTCCTACTACCAGGAGGCCAAGAGCTCACGCATCATGGACTCCTTCAAGAACATGGTCCCACAGGTACGATGGCCCTCTCTCTCTCTCTCTCTCTCTCTCTCTCTCTCTCTCTCTCTCTCTCTCTCTCTCTCTCTCTCTTCCTCTCTCCCTCTCTCTCTCTCTCTCTCTCTCTCTCTCTCTCTCTTCCTCTCTCTCTCTCTCTCTCTCTCTCTTCCTCTCTCACTCTCTCTCTCGCCCTCCTTGTCCCTCTCTCTCTTCTCTATCCCTCTCTCTCTCTTCCTCCCTCACAATCTCTCTCTCTCTCTCTCTCTCTCTCTCTCTCTTCCTCCCTCACCATCCCTCTCTCTCTCTCTCTCTCTCTCTCTCTCTCTCTCTCTCTCTCTCTCTCTCTCTCTCTCTCTCTCTCTCTCTCTCTCTCTCACTCTCTCTCTCGCCCTCCTTGTCCCTCTCTCTCTTCTCTATCCCTCTCTCTCTCTCTCTCTTCCTCCCTCACCATCTCTCTCTCTCTCTCCCTCTCGCTCTCTCTCTGTCTCTCTCTTTCTCTCTCTCTCTCTCTCCCTCTCTCTCTCTTGCTCTCTCTCTCCGTGTCTTTCTGTGTAGCTCTATGGCCTTGGTAACTCAAGCAATCCTAAAATTGAAAACGGTTGCGTGATTGCGTTGCGCTAACCGTTCCTGCCTGTTCAGCCCTGATGAGGTTGTTAGAGAGATTCAGACAACCATTGTCCAAATCGACCAGGGTTGGTGTACGCTACATTGAACTGAGATTTCAGAGAGAAGTCATGGATGTGGTACAAATGTGAAACCTGTAGATACGTTCTTTGGATATCAAGCAATGATCTCTTATAAGCTGCCCCTAAAATGTGAACAGGCTGAGTTCGAATCTTGACCCAATCTAGAGTCAAAAGACGGTTGTAGAATCTAGATATTTATTTTGGGTGAACAGAGCTGTCTCTCTTTGGCTCGGACGTTCTTCGTTTGGGGCTTGGGTACAGAAGACGAGGTCAGTTAGACTCGCTTCCAAAGATTTCAAGCACTCACTCTCTTTCTCTATCTATCTCTCTACTCTCTCTCTCCCTCTCTCTACTC
>NC_044055.1:3377274-3388101 GCF_902167405.1 Gadus morhua
TGTGGCGGGCCTGTGCAACCGGGCCGAGTTCAAAGCCGCGCAGGATCACCTGCCCATCCTCGCGGTAAGCAACAGGGCACGTCCGCCGGCAACGCCGACGTTCTGTGCGTGTGCGTGTGCGTGTGCGTGTGTGTGTGTTAGGGCTTTGACTTTTGCCCAAAAATCATATTCAAAGTTTGTTTGTTTATTAATATTAATATTTGAATATTTATTAATAATATTTTGACCATTAAATGCCTTCAGTAAGACCTGAGGTGCGTTCAAGTTCAGCGAACATAGGCGAACGTTCGCAACGAACGCGTTGACATTAAACAATTAATTTTGAACGATTTTTGAACACCGTTCTAAACAAACTGTAAACGAAAAAAATGGATACGAAGGCCATGGTATTAGCGGGTGCCTCCATGTTAATGGAAGAGTTTGCAAGTGGTCGACCTCGTTGAAAGCCTACTGCAGACAACCAGTACGGAAAATTCAAGAATAGAGGGCTACGTCACCGAAGTTGTACCCACTTACTGCGATATAACGTTCAAATCGCATTTTAGGATACAAAAGACAACAGTTGAAGTAAGGGTGTAGGTAGGCTATATGAAACGTTTTATCTATTGCTTTCTGTGTAGGAAAGGAGTACATGATTTCAATATAGTTTAGTTTAATGCCATGGCAACGAATGTCACGTAGCCGAAGTGTTTGTGGAGAACTACCTCTTCAGACAGTTTGCCTATGTTCGTAAATGTTTGCTTGCTTATGTTCGTTTAACGGAAAATGTTTAAAATCGTTCGCGAACATTCGCCTATGTTTGCGATTCTGAACGCACCTCAGGATTGGGCTTCGCGAGGTTTGTTTACCGCGTTGCTATGGTTACCGGTCTTGCGTGTTCCAACGGTTTATTAGGTATCTAATAAGTCGCTGTCTAATCAATACTTCATTCACTGCCTCTTCCGTGGTCATTACAATATTATGAATAGACTGCGTCGGGTCTCCGACGTCTCTCCCTCTTGGCCTGCCCATAACCGGTTCGATTATTAAGGGCTGCCTAATATTCGTTAGAATTTTGATTTATTTTTTGATACTCGAAACTAGAGTCAAAGCCCTAGTGTGTGTGTGTGTGTTTGCGTGCGTGCGTAGAATAAAGGCAAAGAGCCGTCGACAAGTCATGTCATTTTTATTGGTACAGCCCCTTAATCCCAGTCTCAGAGGGCTTCACGGGCCACCTATTACGACGCCCCCCTCTAAGCCCTCCAACGAGCAAGGAAGAGCTCCCTTAATTATCAGGGGAGACCCTGAGAGCAGGAACCAGGAGCAGGGGGATAGCTCCTTCTAGGGACCTTGAGGAGTTGAATGGGGGCCACGATGGACATGCATAATCGAAAGCATTGCAAGAGAACCTTTGAAGTCAAATGAAATAGTTCGATGTAGTGAATCCGGAGCTTCTATGGTGGTGAGGTGCAGGCCAGGGGGTACGCTGGTAGTATTCAGGTTGGGTGGTTAGGTGTTCATGATCCAAGGAGTACACTGGATAATTAGTTTGCTGTGTCGGGTCAGGTGCAGCCTCGATATTTAAATTTGTGATCTGTATAGATCAAATGTAATCCCAACTATGATATGCTTGAAGACTGCTAAATTAATCGACGTATGAGATGTAAGGTATGGGTATAGATAGCGTTTGAGAAATGTCACTAAATATAGAATTCAATACATGGAATTTAAAATGGCAGATACTACTATTCCCACTGAATGAATACTGTATTACAAGCTGTAGTAGATATAACCTGGTCCACCGTTTCCAAACCCTCTTCATCTTATTATGTTCCTCTACTTGGAGCCAAATCTGCTGATGCTCACATTTTTATAGTCCTGGTAGTTTTCTCTTTTCGTCTGCTTGGTCAAATAGGGCAGAGTACAAAATCCTCCAGAATTGTAACGTGACAGAGGAATGGAAAGATTTCTTCACATTCCTCAGAATTGTACAGAACGATTTCTTGGCAGTAATTCCTGAGTAAAAGTAGTATTCTCTGGTCAGAATGTAGATCAGATGTTTAAAAAAATGCTCAAGGGACAAAATAAAGCCTGCAACGACTAACATATGCAAATTTGTCAGAATTTATGTTCACCAAGATGTTAGCTTTGCCGAAAGGTTTTGACAGTAACAAGTTTAGATCTATGCAGTGTAGCACTACATGTCTATCCTGTTGGGACGTCTCCAATGCACTGCGTCATGCACGCACGCACGCACGCACGCACGCACGCACGCACGCACGCACGCACGCACGCACGCACGCACGGCAAACACATGCACGCACGCACACACACACACACACACACACACACACACACACACACACACACACACACACACACACACACACACGCAGCAATGTGTCGTTTTACAAATAAATTCAAAAAAGTACATGGAAATCACACACACACACACAAACACACACACACACACACACACACACACACACATACAAAGACACACACACACACACACAAAGACACACACACACACACACACACACACACACACAAAGACACACACACACACACACAAAGACACACACACACACACACACACACACACACACAAAGACACACACACACACACACACACACACACACACAAAGACACACACACACACACACACACACACACATACACCAATGTGATATAATTTGCCAAATACTTGATCATTAATTCACATCCTCGCTCAGACCCTTCCCCAGACCAGCTGTTCGACCCTGCGCTATACCGACCACAACTCGTTTTGCCCCCGGCTGCATCTCTCAGCGGCGGGGGCATTACCACCTCCTCCTCACCCGCTGTGGACCATAAACAGACCCTCTAGCCCCCGCCCCCCCCAACCGCATCACCCTCCACCTCCACCCCAGCCCCGCCTCGCTTCCCTCCCCAAACATCCCACCTCGCTTTCCAAGCCCACCTCCACCCCTCCTCTCACCCCCCCCCCCCCCTCCTCTCACCCCCCCCCCACCCCTCCTCTCACCCCCCCCCCCCCCCACCCCTCCCCTCCCCCCCCCCCCCACCCCTCCTCGCTCTCACCCCCCCCCCCACCCCTCCTTGCTCCCCCCCTCCCCCTTGCTTCCCTCCCCTACATTAAAGCAGAGACGAGCCGGCTTCCCCCTGCCACTTCGACCCCCCCCCCCCCCTCCCTGACGGCACTCAGAAATGCCAGTCAAGGTCTTCTCCTTCCATAAGAACAACCCCCCACCCCCCCCCCATCCCCCCCAAAAACCCGCAGTTGACACCCGGCACAAACGCAGAGGAATAGCATTTCCTCTGTGATGTAGTTATTCATTCATGAAAAGCCACAAACAAGGACGGCTCTGGCCGGGAGCGTGTCCTTGTGTTTCCCGGGTTATCATAAATGAATAAAAAGGGGGAGTCAGGGGAGAGAGCGGGCTGGGAGCGGGCGAGGGAGGATGTGTGTGAGAGTGTCTTGTCTGTGTGCTTTTCCCCCGTGTGGCCCATCTCGTGGTGGTGTAAGAGTACAAGGCGATGCGTGTTAGCGAGGGTGTGAGTGTGGACCAGCACGTGTGTGTGTGTGTGTGTGCATGCGTGTTGTGTTGTGTTGTTGGGCAGAGTTGTGCGTGTGTGTGATGACCGGGTTTTCACAAGTAACACCATTTGGAACTCGGGCTCCCAGTGGGACGTGTCGAGCAGAGTGCAGTGCTTTTGTGTGTGTGTGTGTGTGTGTGTGTGTGTGTGTGTGTGTGTGTGTGTGTGTGTGTGCAGTGTGCAGTGTGTGTGCAGTGGCTTCGTTTGTGTGTGGTCGATTTTTATTCTTTTCTTGGGGAGGCTATGAAAGTATGACGCGGCTTTCCTCGCGGTGGGTCGACCTCCACGCCGCCGACTTCAGACGTCCTTTAACGAAAACTGATTAGCCTAGCAGAGCGTGGAAACAATTATGAAACACGTACACACCTGCGCCAAAGTGGATGATCGATCTGGCGGGCCTTGTGAAATAACCCTGGCTCTCGCCCTTCGAGTGTCTGCGTGCGGTTGTGAACGGGAGGAATTGAACCGCTGCATGTGTGGTTGTTTTGTTTTGTTTTGTGTTGTGGTGTGTTTTTTTTTTTTTGGGGTGGGGGTTGTGGAGGTCGTGGATTCCATTAGTCTCTCTAAATACCGGAGCCATACGTAGAATCGACCGGTGAGCTTGAAACATTAGGATTGCCGTCGATGCATGCGCTCATTATTCCACAGTGCCAACTGTGCTGCACCTGCAATTATTGTAATTACAAGAGGCGGCATCCTGTCCACCCCAACCACCACCTCCACCCTACCACCGCCACCGCCACCTCCACCACCACCAACACCACCCCCACCACCACCAACACCAGCACCTCCTCCTCCTCCCCAAACACATTAACCGCAAAGCTAACTCCTCCGCATACATCCCGGTTCTATACTGTAAGGCGGCAAACACACACACACACTCACATGCTACCAGACACACACACACACACACACACACACACACACACACACACACACACACACACACACACACACACACACACACACACACACACACACACTTACACACAAGCAGTGAAACAAATGGTATTTCCAAATTGCGAAACTCCTCCGGAGCGTTACCGTGGCGAACCACAGCAGCGGGGAAAACACCCATTGCTAGTGTTAGTGTATTGTCAGTCTCACGTTGATATCGTTACTGTTGTTGTTGTGATGACGGCCGTGTGCCCAACCCCCCCCCCCCCCAGAGAGATACGGCGGGAGATGCGTCCGAGTCTGCCCTGCTGAAGTGCTTCGAGCTTTGCTGCGGGAGCGCCAAGGAAATGCGGGCCAGGAATACCAAGGTCGGGGAGATCCCCTTCAACTCCACCAACAAGTACCAGGTAGGCCCGCCCCCGCTGATCCACTACATCCACAACAACAATAATAACAACGACAACGACAACGACAACGACAACAATCACAACAGCATCCCCGACAACAGCTACTAGGTTCCATGGTGCACAGGAGTCAAACGGTGAAACGCTCCGCTACGGCCGCCACGCGAGGAGCCAGGAGTGCTTCTAATGTCGCACTACAACACACTGGACTGGAATAGATGCCGGGGCCCTAGAAATAGAACAGAATAGGACGGCGTGTTCAAGTACAGTTCAAGTGCAGAGCAGTGCAATCCTTCAGAGGGTAGGCGGCCGCAGTTAGCTCTGTCCAACGCCGAAACCGATTCGGAGGGAGGATAATGTATGCGTTGCGATCGAGGGATCCCTCCTTGATGTCTCTTGCTATGCTGTAAACGCTTCCAACGTTTTCAGGCCCCCCGAGACGTAGCCTTTACACGTTTGAAAGCAAACAACCTCTTTCTTAACTTGAATGGAAGCCTACGTGTATAGGAGCCGGCTGTCAGACTTGAAATAAGTTGCGTGCAGACGGTTATCAGTAAGTCGTGACAGGGGCTGTATGGAGCTGTCTCACCACAACACACACACACACTGGCTGGCTGCAGGCCACCCGCCATAGACATCCGTCATCGCAACTATTTTGTATAGTTTCAAACCCTCTTCTTTGACTTCTAAGTTGCAATCCATGTAACAAAAACTGTGTCCCGAAAGAAGACATATATCTATATCTATATATATATATATACAAATATATATATATATTTATTTATGGAGAATAATCTTGACATAAAAACAAAAGCCCTGCGTTCTGCATGCATCCTGTGTTCCCCTCCCCAGATATAAAACAGGAGTGCGTCTGTGTAGGTGACAACAACAACAACAAAAATACCCTGCAAAAAAAAACAATTTGGCTCTGGTTTTCACAGATTAGATATGCTGAGGCTCGGATACAAATGGCACAGGGGTTGGTGGTGGTGGTGGTGGTGGTGGGGGGATGGATGGAGGGGGGGAGGTGCACGGTGCCACTGTCAGCCGGAGGAATCCCTATCTCACAAACAGAGGGAATGAGAAATGCTCTCCCTCTTACGGCGTCTGCATGCATATGACTCATCACGTCAGCCTCCACAATAAAAGGAGACATCATTCCAAAATAAAAGTTCAGAAAAAACATTTATTCATCCTACTCAAAGGCCATATATCCTTTATTTATATGTATATATATATTTTTTAAACAAGGCACTTCTGATTGGATTTGACTTTGCGTTCTCAGCAATTAGGATCCGACCACACGTTCAAACAGATTCGATCGCTTTCCAACCCTGCACGCCCACTTCTGCTGTTTTGTTGCAGCTCTCTATCCATGAATCAGAAGAAAACCCCGGCAGTCATCTCCTGGTCATGAAAGGAGCCCCGGAGAGGATCCTGGACAGGTACTGCCATCCATTATTCATCCGGTCGACCCAACCCAGCGCGGTGAAATACTCACCTGTCGTGGGATCGCTCGCCTGCTCCCACACTGTGTGAACAAATCCGGTCCACTTTCACTTTCCCTTTCCTGAATCTGAATCCATGAGGATGCTTTGTGTAAACGGTGTAAAGGTCTGTGATGCTGATATATCCTTGTTTTAAAACATCAATATCTCTCTGTGTCTCACAGGTGCAGCTCCCTCATGATCAATGGCCAGGAGGTGGCCTTGGACGACAACTGGAAGGAGAGCTTCCAGAACGCATACATGGAACTGGGAGGACTGGGAGAACGGGTGCTTGGTATGTTCGCTGCAGTGGCGCCAACAACAGCATCAGCAGCACTCATTCGATTCTGTTTTATTTGACAGTGGAAGCACACAGAACCTGATTCCCAGGACATGCATAACTAATTTCCCTTCAGCTACAGTTGCAAAATTATATGAATAGTAATTTGTCTCACGAATCCGATTTTTAGATTGACCTCAAGTCTGCTGGAAGATGAGCTCAAATCTGTGTGAAATCACTTTCTTGGGTTTCATATTTGTTTTGACCAATCATGTTGCAGGAGGCGGGCCTAGCAAGGTAATGGCTTTCAGCACGTCCACAACCACGGTCAGCTATATTAAAAAAATGTCTGTAAAGTTTTCTAATCAACACCCTGTAGTCTGGCAACTGTAGTAATACACTAAAAAACACAAATTATTTTTCTATGGTAGAATATCTCTGTATGGGAACAGGAAACATGAAGTTTGGGTTTCCGGCCAAAGCTCTGAGCTGACTTTGCCCAGAAGTTCTGATATTACTTAATAGGACTGCTTATTCCAAGATTAAAACATAGTTAATAATAGAGCGCATAAAATCTGTCTTTTGCTAGTTTTTGTGTTATTTCTGCAATATCTTTCGAAAAAATACTTAATCTCTTCAGTCTGAAATATTTCCTTTATTTAAGCCGAGCATTGCACTATGTATGTCCTCTTAATCAGTCCTGTGATGGTCCATAATTACTAGCTGTCATCATTTGGTAAGGTTGTCACTTTCACTTTTAATTAATTGAAAGGGTGTCATCATGAAGGGAAAGTATGCGCATTACACCACAATGTGTTCTTTTAAAAACATTCATCAGTAGGCCTACTTATATTTTGATTCGGATATAAATATATGTTGGCAGGTAAGAGTAGCAGGGAGCAGCATAACTGACAATTAAAATATGAATACACTATATATTCTACACATATTTCCATGCAACTATATCATTATAGTAAATATACCAATGAATGTAATTCCCGTTGGTCCCCAGTCAGAAATGTTCAACAATCTTCTATAATTTACCCAAACTGTTTGTCGAATTCACAAAGTAAATTCGACAAGCAAATTGTCGCTCTTGTCATTTTCGCACACAAGAACCGCCTCATATCCTTTCATGTAAAATAGGCGCTGAAACCACAAAGACAAGCATAACGCAGTGTTGTGTGTGTGTGTGTGTGTGTGTGTTTGGCGCCGGGAATAAGCACACAGCAGACGAGCCCACTGCGAAAGGGGCACACCGCGCTGGCTTGAGTGCTGCGCCCAGCGGGAGTCTCCGCCCAGCGGGAGTCTCCGCACTGCTCGGATGTGATTAGCTCAGCGTTTGATAGGTCAGCTCTATTCAGTGTTCTTTTACTGTGCCGTCGGCATGGCAATAGCGGAGCACGGCGTTCCGTCAGCAGCCGTCGTCGCTCTTTGATCGCGCGTGAACTAGCAGTGGTACCTTGTTTCGGATTGGGGACGTGGGCCGAGGTTGATTTGGCTGAAGGTTGAACCCGACGCTAAGTCAGTCCGGGTGGTCTTCGTTAACGCCAGGAAACCTTAAATATATATGTCACGTTATGTGTAACGTTTAGAAGCAGTCACACAAACAAAACAATTCACACTAGATCCGTTTACTAGACTGTATCGCTAACGAAACAGTGTTTGCCGTTGCTTTTGAATTATAGAAAGAAGACAAAACAAGGAAGATGCTCGTATGTTTGTTGGGTTTAATACGCCGTGTTTAAACATCTCTCCTCGCCAGGAATTGACGACTCACCCCTTTCATGAGAAACGATGACGATAACATCTCTAAAATGTCTGCTTTAGAAGTAGCCAACCGCTAAAATCATCCCAGAGGACAGCAGCAAACAATAATTACGCGGTTACTCTTTCGGATTGGTTCGAATTAGTGCCAGGCAGTGTTGGAAATTATCTTCTGCTTTTATCAAGGGACGGTTTTGCTTCTATTTGTTTTTGTTTTTCTTTGCGAGAGCAATTTGTGTAATAACAAAGTCATTCATTCCACGCAAGCAAAAACATGGCAGCTCCCTCTACCAGGTCTATATTACCAATGGACATAAGCAAGCGGGGTACAGATATAACATGGTGACAACACTGTGTACCAAGGCACTCCAGTGTAATCTTAATCAGTGTCATACAGGCAGTGGATAACACACTTTAGAGCGCTCCCTGTTAGAAGAGCCAGAGTATTCAAGTAGGCAGTAATAATACATGGATTCTTTGCACATTTATTTTGGCCAGCGCCTGTGAGTTTTTCCCACATTTTAATTCAAGCTGCATTTTATTAACTCGCTGGAGCTCCTTCTGGCCCTTGGCCCTTATTAAGGACTGATCTGGTTGCCAAGTGATCTTACATGAGCACGATGAGCATTGGCTAATTTGAGCCATTCTGAGACCCGTTGAAGCAGTGATCCCCTGAACCGGGACTTTCCTCTCTCCCCTCTCCCCTCTCCCCTCTCCCCCTCTCCTCTCTCCCCTCTCCCCTCTCCCCTCTCTCCTCCCCTCTCCCCTCTCCCCTCTCTCCTCCCCCCTCCTCTCCCCTCTCCTCTCCCCACTCCCCTCTCTCCCCTCTCTCCTCCCTCCTCCTCTCCCCTCTCCACTCTCCTCCTCTCTCCCCTCTCCCCTCTCCCCTCTCTCCTCCCCTCTCCCCTCTCTCCTCCCCCCTCCTCTCCCCTCTCCTCTCCCCACTCCCCTCTCTCCCCCTCCAGGCTTCTGCCATCTGAACATGTCCACCTCCCAGTACCCCCAAGGCTTCGCCTTCGACACGGAGGACCCCAACTTCCCCACGGAGCAGCTGTGCTTCCTGGGCCTCATCTCCATGATCGACCCGCCCCGGGCCGCCGTGCCCGACGCCGTGGGCAAGTGTCGCTCCGCCGGCATCAAGGTGACCACGGCTGGCCTGCTGACCCCCCCCCTGTGTGTGTGTGTGTTTGTGTGCGTGTGTGTGTGTGTGTGTGTGTCTGTGTGTGTGTGTGTGTGTGTGTGTATGCGTGTGTGTCTGTGTGTGTATGTGTGTGTGTGTGTGTGTGCGTGTGTGTGTGTGTGTGTATGGGTGTGGGTGTCATGCTGACTCCTCCTCCTCCTGTGTGTGTGTGCGTGTGTGTGTCTGTGTGTGTGTGTGGGTGTGTGTGTGTGTGCGTGTGTGTGTGCGTGTGTGTGTGTGTGTGTGTGTGTGTGTGTGTGTTTTAAATGAGTGAACTAACAGTTACTCCACACCTCGGGGGCGGTACCGTCCCTGGTGAAAAGCACCGGTTATTGCAATGACTATTTCTGATTGGTTCAAGTCGGTGTTTGTTGGTATCATCTGCAAAATAAACCCTCGCCTGACACCGATAGCAACTAATGAGCTTTTCTTTTTAGACCAGTTAACTGAATACAGTGTCGGTAATTGAACGTGTGCTGAATAATGACATACACACAGAAACACATTTACACACACACAATAACAAACACACACACGCACGCACAATATCACACACACACACACACACACACACACACACACACACACACACACGATAACACACACATGCATGCATGCAAGGACAAACACACACACACACAAACAATCACACACACATGCATACACACACACACACACACACACACACACACACACACACACACACACACACACACACACACACACACACACACACACACACACACACACACACACACACACACACACACACACACACACACACACACAGCCACAGCACAGCACACTGTTTGGTTTGACAGCCTAAGGGATGATAGCCATGCATCACCTATTGCATAGATAACATGCTGTTGTGTTTCCTGCAATAATGCTGGGTCATTTATCAGGCTTCCCCTCTCTCTCCCCACTGGTCAGGTGATCATGGTAACCGGCGACCACCCAATCACAGCCAAGGCCATCGCTAAGGGAGTGGGCATCATTTCTGAGGGCAACGAGACGGTGGAGGACATCGCTGCGAGACTCAACATTCCCCTGAGCCAAGTCAACCCCAGGTGGGTGAGAGAGAGAGAGAGAGAGAGAGAGAGAGAGAGAGAGAGAGAGAGAGAGAGAGAGAGAGAGAGAGAGAGAGAGAGAGAGAGAGAGAGAGAGAGAGAGAGAGAGAGAGAGAGAGAGAGAGAGGGAGGGAGGGAGGGAGGGAGGGAGGGAGGGAGGGAGGG
>NC_044055.1:3388201-3393201 GCF_902167405.1 Gadus morhua
ATAATTACGCGGTTACTCTTTCGGATTGGTTCGAATTAGTGCCAGGCAGTGTTGGAAATTATCTTCTGCTTTTATCAAGGGACGGTTTTGCTTCTATTTGTTTTTGTTTTTCTTTGCGAGAGCAATTTGTGTAATAACAAAGTCATTCATTCCACGCAAGCAAAAACATGGCAGCTCCCTCTACCAGGTCTATATTACCAATGGACATAAGCAAGCGGGGTACAGATATAACATGGTGACAACACTGTGTACCAAGGCACTCCAGTGTAATCTTAATCAGTGTCATACAGGCAGTGGATAACACACTTTAGAGCGCTCCCTGTTAGAAGAGCCAGAGTATTCAAGTAGGCAGTAATAATACATGGATTCTTTGCACATTTATTTTGGCCAGCGCCTGTGAGTTTTTCCCACATTTTAATTCAAGCTGCATTTTATTAACTCGCTGGAGCTCCTTCTGGCCCTTGGCCCTTATTAAGGACTGATCTGGTTGCCAAGTGATCTTACATGAGCACGATGAGCATTGGCTAATTTGAGCCATTCTGAGACCCGTTGAAGCAGTGATCCCCTGAACCGGGACTTTCCTCTCTCCCCTCTCCCCTCTCCCCTCTCCCCCTCCTCTCCTCTCTCCCCTCTCCCCTCTCCCCTCTCTCCTCCCCTCTCCCCTCTCCCCTCTCTCCTCCCCCCTCCTCTCCCCTCTCCTCTCCCCACTCCCCTCTCTCCCCTCTCTCCTCCCACCTCCTCTCCCCTCTCCACTCTCCTCCTCTCTCCCCTCTCCCCTCTCCCCTCTCTCCTCCCCTCTCCCCTCTCTCCTCCCCCCTCCTCTCCCCTCTCCTCTCCCCACTCCCCTCTCTCCCCCTCCAGGCTTCTGCCATCTGAACATGTCCACCTCCCAGTACCCCCAAGGCTTCGCCTTCGACACGGAGGACCCCAACTTCCCCACGGAGCAGCTGTGCTTCCTGGGCCTCATCTCCATGATCGACCCGCCCCGGGCCGCCGTGCCCGACGCCGTGGGCAAGTGTCGCTCCGCCGGCATCAAGGTGACCACGGCTGGCCTGCTGACCCCCCCCCTGTGTGTGTGTGTGTTTGTGTGCGTGTGTGTGTGTGTGTGTGTGTCTGTGTGTGTGTGTGTGTGTGTGTGTATGCGTGTGTGTCTGTGTGTGTATGTGTGTGTGTGTGTGTGTGCGTGTGTGTGTGTGTGTGTATGGGTGTGGGTGTCATGCTGACTCCTCCTCCTCCTGTGTGTGTGTGCGTGTGTGTGTCTGTGTGTGTGTGTGGGTGTGTGTGTGTGTGCGTGTGTGTGTGCGTGTGTGTGTGTGTGTGTGTGTGTGTGTGTGTGTTTTAAATGAGTGAACTAACAGTTACTCCACACCTCGGGGGCGGTACCGTCCCTGGTGAAAAGCACCGGTTATTGCAATGACTATTTCTGATTGGTTCAAGTCGGTGTTTGTTGGTATCATCTGCAAAATAAACCCTCGCCTGACACCGATAGCAACTAATGAGCTTTTCTTTTTAGACCAGTTAACTGAATACAGTGTCGGTAATTGAACGTGTGCTGAATAATGACATACACACAGAAACACATTTACACACACACAATAACAAACACACACACGCACGCACAATATCACACACACACACACACACACACACACACACACACACACACACACGATAACACACACATGCATGCATGCAAGGACAAACACACACACACACAAACAATCACACACACATGCATACACACACACACACACACACACACACACACACACACACACACACACACACACACACACACACACACACACACACACACACACACACACACACACACACACACACACACACACACACACACACAGCCACAGCACAGCACACTGTTTGGTTTGACAGCCTAAGGGATGATAGCCATGCATCACCTATTGCATAGATAACATGCTGTTGTGTTTCCTGCAATAATGCTGGGTCATTTATCAGGCTTCCCCTCTCTCTCCCCACTGGTCAGGTGATCATGGTAACCGGCGACCACCCAATCACAGCCAAGGCCATCGCTAAGGGAGTGGGCATCATTTCTGAGGGCAACGAGACGGTGGAGGACATCGCTGCGAGACTCAACATTCCCCTGAGCCAAGTCAACCCCAGGTGGGTGAGAGAGAGAGAGAGAGAGAGAGAGAGAGAGAGAGAGAGAGAGAGAGAGAGAGAGAGAGAGAGAGAGAGAGAGAGAGAGAGAGAGAGAGAGAGAGAGAGAGAGAGAGAGAGAGAGAGAGGGAGGGAGGGAGGGAGGGAGGGAGGGAGGGAGGGAGGGAGGGAGGGAGAGGGAGAGGGAGAGAGAGAGAGAGCTGACCCCAGGTGTGTGTCAGAGAAATGGAGGGAGGGAGGGAGAGAGAGAGAGGGGGGAGGGAGAGAGAGAGAGAGAGAGAGAGAGAGAGAGGGTTGAGGGGCTGAAACTCTCAGAGACTGAAGTGATACGTATCTGTTGGAATTTGAATTTTCTTTCCTAGGGCAAATGTTCCCCAACACCCCCCCCCCCCCCCCCCGCCCACATCTGATTATCTGGGACATTTTTTTACTGCCAATTCTGTTCAATTTCCTCTAAAGAGAAAACACAGCGTGCAAGAAAGTCATCAGCAGAAGAAATACAAACTGCACAAGTGCAAGATATCCCAACCCACACAATAAGAATCAAACAGTAGTTTGTTTTGCTGGAATTCATACTTTGCCTCTGCACTACATTATGACTGCCTACATTTGCATTTTCCTGTATGTGACCAATTGGAGTGTATCCACTAAAATCATATTTTTCACGTCTTGAATAAAAACCTGAATCTGAATATGAAATTCTATGGCATATTACGCCTCCCCATGTCAAATTCCAGGGGATTTCATTTTGTTTTGCAAATTTGGGGAGACTTGGGCCCAGAGCCCTCATTAGTGGGTATCCCTGTTGAATATGGATCTACAGGACGTATATATATGAGGGTGGAAGAAGTTCAGTGTGTCTATCTGTGTGTGCAAGTAAGAAAGTATGTGTGTCCTCAGAGAGAGAGAGAGAGAGAGAGAGAGAGAGAGAGAGAGAGAGAGAGAGAGAGAGAGAGAGAGAGAGAGAGAGAGAGAGAGAGAGAGAGAGAGAGAGAGAGAGAGAGAGAGAGAGAGAGAGAGAGAGAGAGAGAGAGAGAGAGAGAGAAATTACATGAAAAAGTCAATGGATACTCAAAGCACAACCGATTCTCCAGTTCCTGCAATTTTGTGTGTGTGTGTGTGTGTGTGTGTGTGTGCGTGTGCTTGTGTGTGTGTGTGTGTCTCTCAGGGATGCCAAGGCGTGCGTGGTGCACGGGTCAGACCTGAAGGACATGAGCTCGGAGTTCCTTGACGACCTGCTGAGGAATCACACTGAGATCGTGTTCGCTCGGACATCACCTCAGCAGAAACTCATCATCGTGGAAGGCTGCCAGAGACAGGTGGGTTTGTGTGTATGTGTGCGTGTGTGTGTGTTTTTGTGTCTGTGTTTATGTGTGTGTAAGACCCTGTGTAAGTATTGTATTTTTTTTCTCAAGGCATATGTGAAGTCTTTGCGTGTGTGTGCGTGCGTGCGTGCGTGCGTGTGTGTGAGAGTTGTTTCACACTGTGGCACACAGGTCTGTGTAAGTCAGTGTCTGTTGAACATCTGTACTGTTAAAATTAGGATGTATTTGTGTGTGTGTGTTCACGTGTGTGTTTGTTTTCGGGTTTGTTATTTCCTTGCCTCTGAAAGAAGCCAACTTGTTTTGTTACAAAGCGACTTGTCTCAATGTATTATTTGGAATGAATGTCTTCACTATGTGTGTATGCACGTGTGTGTGTCTGTGGGTTTGCCAGGGAGAGGTGTGTGTGTGTGTGCATGTTCAAGTATAGATTAGTGTGTGTGTATGTGTGTACCAGGGCCTGAATATGTATGAGGAGGGCTGAGAAAAGACGAGTGTATGCATGCAGAATCACCAGGGTGGATGACTACGGCACTGTGTACCAGACAATGTCATCTAAAAGCGAAACAAAAAACACACACAGACACACACACACGCGCTAATCTATACTTGAACACGTACACAAACATTGACATTCATACCGGCGATCACACGCATGTCCCTGCCCCACACACACACACACACACACACACACACACACACACACACACACACACACACACACACACACACACACACACACACACACAGGGACATACACACACACACACACACACACACACACACACACACACACACACACACACACACACACACACACACACACACACACACACACACACACAAACAGGGATACACACAGACACACACACACACACACACACAGAGACATACACAGACACACACACAGAAACAGGCACACACACAAACACACACACAAACATAGGCACACACACACACACACACACACACACACACACACACACACACACACACACACACACACACGCAAACACAAACATAGGCACACACACACACACACACACACACAGGCAGACAGGCGCACACATCATATACACACACTCGCACACACAGACCCACACACACACACACATATAACACATCGCACATGCCCATTCCCTCTGTCCTGGAATTAACGTACTCACACACACACTCACTAGGTGATTCCATCCCCATTACATTTTTCATTTCAGTCGCACAAAAGCTACTTCTAAAAGACGTTATTAAGAAGGAGGTGGCTGACGGAACAGGCCCACGGATCATAATGCTGATCTGAACTCACTCGCCCTCCTATGCCCTCCTCCTCCTCCTCCTCCTCCTCTTCCTTCCTTTGTTGCACGATCACGTCTCCTCGCTCTCTCTCTCTCTCTCTCTCTCTCTCTCTCTCTCTCTCTCTCTCTCTCTCTCTCTCTCTCTCTCTCTCTCTCTGTGTCTCTCTCTCTCTCTCTCTCCCCCTCTCTCTCTCTCTCTCTCTCTCTCTCTCTCTCTCTCTCTCTCTCTCTCTCTCTCTCTCTCTCT
>NC_044055.1:3400701-3418201 GCF_902167405.1 Gadus morhua
GGAATTCACAGAGAATGCTATACCCCCCCCCCCCCCCCCCCCCCCCTCCCAGTTCTCTCGACATGACATTTAAAAGTGAATTCCGTGGGGGGGCTGCTCATGTCTTGTACTTTGCGCGGCTGATGCCTCTCATGAGGGCCCGGTGGCTTTCAGGGTGTCCCCCCGCCCACGTCAATCACGCCCCCTCTGAGTCACCGTTCAAAACCGAGCGCCCCTTTTCACAGAGGTGTCATCAGCCTGGGACACAGGTGTCGCTCATAACACTGATTTGAAGCCCGCTGCTTTGATGTACCAGCCTGGGCGAGCGGTCCAATATGTGATATTCCCTCTATTGTAGTCTGCTGCCCGTGCCCTTGCATAAAAAGAGCAGACCTGTAATTAGTGTAATGAGAGACACCTGTGTTTGTCGGGCGATTTTGCCTCTGTTAAAAGGGTCGAACCATTCCCAGAGATATTGGCGGCCATTGTAATGGCGCCACTTTATTTGCCGCCACCGTTTTATGATTGGGTGAACTTTTGTAATTTGGATTCAAGGTCTCTGTTGGAGTTTGGTCATGGTTCCCATGTCAAAGCCTCACTTGAATATATATACGCTGGTGGTTTGTTAAGGCTGGGAACCGTTCACATTCAAAGGCTGGCCCTGTTTAATTAGCACTTTAATAGATCCAAAAAGGGACAGGAATTCTTCGGAAAGGAGGGGGACGTCGGGACCGACGCACTCATGCGTTCACCGATGTGCCAAATGTAATCTTACTGAGAACCATTTCGGTTATAAAAACCGAACAAAATTTTGCATATGAATGTCACAACTCATGTCATGTTTTCCCATCTTGCTGCCTGGTCCGGGTATGATGAAACGACCGAGCCTAAATCCGACGTTGCAGTTCAGACAGATTTTATTAAGAGTGACACGAAATGAAACAGCAGAATGGTGTTAAGGTTCAAGTGTCACTAATATTAACGGACAGTGCATTAACCTGACCACCGAAGGAGCACTTCCAACCCTTTCTGTAACACAACTCCTAATTTGTGTAACACAATTCTGATGTGCATCCCCCCCTCCCTGAAGGAGATTTTTTTTTTCGCATTGAAAGTAAACGTCTCCAGGCTATACTACGGCCGAAAGATCTTTTATTATCCCCATAAAGAGGACACGTGAAAGCTTTTGTGATTTGTGTCAATTGTAGGATGGTAGTTTTGGGTACAGAAAAAACGAAATATGAAATGTACAAATACATGATAAAATAATCTTTTTAGGTGTTTCTGTGTTTCTCTTATTTGACATTTATTGAACCATGTAAAATCTCATTGACATTTACACCTTATTTTAGGAGGGTGAGCTGGGCAAAAAAGCTGCATAAAAAAGACATGCAACAAGGTTACAACAAACTGAAGCATGGAATCCTGTAGCGAGCGTACATTTCATTGCATTACGTTTATTTAGCTGACGCTTTTATCCATGCGATTTACAATAAGTGCATTCAACCAAGACAAAACCCAGAAATTGCAAGAATGAAGAGAGTAGGCATGCATCAAATTAATGAAACAGGCAAACTGCTTCAAAGTGCTAAATTTCAGAACAAGATATGGAGAACGTTTATACATATTCTTTATTTTATAAACGTGAATTCATTTTATTATTTTCACGATGAACACCTGAACAGATGAATTTCATCATCCCTGAATGTCCCTGAATATTTCCAAGGCCCAGACTTTTATTCCAGTATTAAATACCAGTTCTGTGTCTCTCTGCAGGCATGATACAGGCCCTGGCCGGCTTCTTCACTTACTTCGTCATCCTGGCGGAGAACGGCTTTGTCCCCCGGTCCCTGCTGGGCATCCGCATCCTCTGGGACGACCGCAACGTCAACGACCTGGAGGACACCTACGGCCAGCAGTGGGTGCGTAGGGGAGCAGCTCTTAGCAGCCACTCACGGTTCCCCTGCTGTGCTCTAGAGATGTAGAGTGGCATGGCATGATTGGTCCTGTCTGGCCCTGTCCAGGGAGAGCCCGTTGTTTTATTCAGTTCCAGGGTTGGAGGTTTCGATTAGCTGGTGATGTGTGGCCCTCACGGTATTGCAAGGCACCGCTTCTGATAAGAGTGTCCACCGAACACCATAACACATTGGCTCCGGTCGAATAGTCAAATAGATTCCGTCTTTGGTCTGCTCCTGACTGCTTTTGCGTGACCTGGATGGGAAACGTCATGGGGTCAAGGAAAGATGTGAAGGACTTAGGAAAATTCAACCGTGGTGCTAAGAGAGTCCGACTGCATTTTCACCAAGTTATGTTATTATGCAACGGCAGATGTTATCATGTTAGCAGTTTGTTTTGCCAAATGGTGCGACGCCTTGAATATTATTCGTAATTATGGGACAGCATTTTCTTTTTTGCTTACGTAAAGGACATTCCAGTGTACCCTTTGCTAAAGGAGATCAAAGGAAGCATTGAGGCACAGTTCCTCGGCATTTAGACATCTAGCAGAGCTCTTATCATTGCTGCCACTTTGATACTTTTCATTTCACTCAGGAACCTTCCTCAGAAAAAAAAGACTATATGCCTGGAGCCATTGTTATTCAAATGAAAGGGCAAAGGGGACGGGGAGGCTAATCTTATAGATTGGTCCTGCCAACCAAAAGGTTTTATGCACTGGCTCTCGCCTGCCAAGTAAAGTCATCTTAACTCATGGACGGATGGATGAGCGCCAGGTAGACAGACGGATGGAGAACGAGGATATAATGTCTGGTGCAAATGTGTTTGTGTCTGGGCCCCCCCCCCCCCTTCAGACGTACGAGCAGAGGAAGATCGTGGAGTTCACCTGCCACACCTCCTTCTTCATCAGCATCGTGGTGGTGCAGTGGGCCGACCTCGTCATCTGCAAGACCCGCAGGAACTCTGTCTTCCAGCAGGGCATGAAGTGAGTCCGACCCGAGCGGACCTGAGCGGAGCGTACACCTTTAAATAGACACGGCCGGCTGCTTGCACTCTGCGTTCATGGTCGACGTCCAAGACAATTCCCTCGAGATCAATCAGCCTGATTTGGCGCTAACGTTGTGTGGCCGGCCACACATAATTGCAAACCAACGGTGGGGGTGGGGGGAGAGAGGAGTGAGGAGGGGTTCAGGGGGTGGGGAGGGGTGGGAGGGGTGCTACCATTCATTTTTTTCCTGGAAATTGTATATGAAGGGAGTGAGGTAGCATTAAATGTAGATGTTGCGTTACTTGTTGCGCTATGGGAATCGGGAGAATATATTGACAAAAATATTTTCTTATTCTCCATCTAACCTAACCTCACCTAATTTATTCTCTCTCTCTCTCTCCCTCTCTCTCTCTCTCTCTCTCTCTCTCTCTCTCTCTCTCTCTCTCTCTCTCTCTCTCTCTCGTTTGTTTGTGCCGCAGGAACCGGATCCTGATCTTTGGACTGTTCGCTGAGACAGCTCTGGCTGCCTTCCTGTCCTACTGCCCTGGCATGGACATAGCACTCCGCATGTACCCTCTGAAGTAAGCCTCTCTCTCTCTCTCTCTCTCTCTCTCTCTCTCTCTCTCTCTCTCTCTCTCTCTCTCTCTCTCTCTCTCTCTCTCTCTCTCTCTCTGTCTGTCTGTCTGTCTGTCTGTCTGTCTGTCTGTCTGTCTGTCTGTCTGTCTGTCTGTCTGTCTGTCTGTCTGTCTGTCTGTCTGTCTGTCTGTCTGTCTGTCTGTCTGTCTGTCTGTCTGTCTGTCTGTCTGTCTGTCTGTCTGTCTGTCTGTCTGTCTGTCTGTCTGTCTGTCTGTCTGTCTGTCTGTCTGTCTGTCTGTCTGTCTGTCTGTCTGTCTGTCTGTCTGTCTGTCTGTCTGTCTGTCTGTCTGTCTGTCTGTCTGTCTGTCTGTCTGTCTGTCTGTCTGTCTGTCTGTCTGTCTGTCTGTCTGTCTGTCTGTCTGTCTGTCTGTCTGTCTGTCTGTCTGTCTGTCTGTCTGTCTGTCTGTCTGTCTGTCTGTCTGTCTGTCTGTCTGTCTGTCTGTCTGTCTGTCTGTCTGTCTGTCTGTCTGTCTGTCTGTCTGTCTGTCTGTCTGTCTGTCTGTCTGTCTGTCTGTCTGTCTGTCTGTCTGTCTGTCTGTCTGTCTGTCTGTCTGTCTGTCTGTCTGTCTGTCTGTCTGTCTGTCTGTCTGTCTGTCTGTCTGTCTGTCTGTCTGTCTGTCTGTCTGTCTGTCTGTCTGTCTGTCTGTCTGTCTGTCTGTCTGTCTGTCTGTCTGTCTGTCTGTCTGTCTGTCTGTCTCTCTCCCTTTGTCCGTCCCTCTCTCGCGGCCTGTCTCTCACTCTCTCTCAAACACATCACCAGTCGACCAGAAAATCCACTTTAAGACTCCTAAGACGTTGCCATTAGCCTGTCACTCTGGACTTCAAATGAAGTCTGTGATCTTCTTAAATGACTGCGATAGAAAGGAAAATGCCTTCATAGGCTGTAACGGTTCCCTACTTTATCAGTGACTCACTTGCTTTCTATTTTACACGCCCCCCATTCTCTGCGCACACCATCTCTCCCTGCCATCAATTCTTCCTGCCTTCCATCCGCCCTTTGCTTTTTCTTTCTTTTAGGATCAGTTGGTGGTTCTGCGCCTTCCCCTACTGTCTGATCATCTTCATTTATGATGAGATCCGCAAACTGATCCTGAGACGCTGCCCTGGAGGTAGGTAGATCACCGGATGATAACACAAACATGAAGTCATTCCCCAGGAGCACTCTTTACTCTGTCCGTTTTGTTTAAAGTTCGGTATTCATTGCTTTCATAGAACGTCCAATAGAAAACGACTATGGCCGTCTCTCCCTCTCCTCTTCTTCTTCTCTCTCTCCGCCTTAAAGGGAATGGTTTAATCAGCCCTAGTGCGGCTCTCATTAATCCTGATGTTATTTAGGATAAAGGCTCCTGATGAGTATTCTGAATTGGCCCAGTGGTGAGCTAAGTAGACGCACGGCCCCACACCATTGCTCACAGCCCAGCCATACCTGTCAAAGTAGTACTTGGGTTTAATCTATGTAATTAACTGCTACAATGGTTGCCTCACAGTTTGGCTCAACCTTAACCGCGACAGCGGGCAGATAGAGAGAATGCTGTCTACACATGGCCAATGACAAATTTCTGTCAGTAGTATACGTCTTAAGTGAGGGATCAAATATAGGCCTTAAACGTTTGGGAGTTTGAAAGACGGCAGAATGGTGGATGATTTTTAGCAGGATATATACTGGGTTAGGGTTATGGTTAGGGTATGGGTGTACCCCATATGGGTTCCCCAATGTCTGTAGCAAACCTGTAAGCTTCCTTCGGCCAGATGCCTAATCTCTACCTGCTCCTTCATTAGATCTATCTAGTATCTGAATTCAGTGTTGCTCTGGACAAATTATTAAATAGTCTGTAACAGTGTGGGAGCCTTCCAGCAATTCTACTTTGCAGTCGAGGGCGTGTGATCGTTCTTGGACCCATTGGATTCAGAAAGAATGAGGCCAACCATTTTGTTTCTGCTTCAGAACCGCAACAGTAATCCAGTGGAGCTCAGTCATTCCTTGTACCTTGTCAGGGATTGCTTGTTGCTAAATCCAGATGTCAGAACTAGAGTGAACTCTCTGAGCCTGGAAAGTTCTAGCAGCCCAACTGCTGCGAAGCGAAGCCAGCCTCCATCAGCATTTGTCTGACTCTAAGTACATCAGTGTGTGTACACCGAGTCTATTAGAAGCCAAACGAGAACAGAAGGCCATTTATAATGCCACTGAGCGTAATGGTTCGGGATGGGGTGGATGGGGCAAAAATACGGCGAAAAAAAGGGAAACACCTTTGAACTGTGGGATTATGAGAGGTAATGAAATTCTATTAAAAGGAGGCCATGTAACGCTCTGAAGCCACTGGGGAGATAAATATGTAAGAGGTTCCTCAAGAGATAAATCACCTCGGCCCAACTGGCAACAGCCTAGATGCAGATGGGCAGAAGAAAAAAAAAAAAGGGGGAAATTTAGGCGAATTTGACGAAGACAGATTTGCATTGGGCCGCAGATCACATGCCTGATGTAGAGAGGCACGTACCAAGCCTCAGAGTCTGGGTTCCATTCCTGGTTCTATATGGTCGATGAGGAGCAAGGCCTGCCTAGACAAATACAATTTATTGTGACAGTTAATCATCTTTGTTAATCTGTGTGTCATGGGCTGGCGGTCTGAGATTGTACGTTAAAAAGGAGCTGATTCGTTTGGGAACGTACAGAGCGTAGACACGATGGAATGAGATGAATGCAAATGGAGCGACACAAAAGGGATATTATGTGAGCCGCTCGCCTGTCACTTTGGTCTTGAGCCCTGTGTTTCTTACCAAGCCTCTCTCCTTCTCTTGCAGGTTGGGTGGAACAGGAGACGTATTATTAACATTCATAAAATGTCGGTTTCAATCCCGTGTGAGTGGGTGTGTGTGTGCGTGTGTCTTCGTGTCTGTGTGTGTGTGTTAGGCGGTAGTCTGTCTGTCAGTTGTTATATTGCATGGATCATTTCACAAATCTGATTATCATAGCAACTACTGCTGGAAATAAGCTTTTGATTGTGTTTTGAGATTTCATTTTTTTTATTCTGGGCCTGACGTGCCTTGTACATTTCTGTGCCTCAAGTAAATGTTGAAAGAGAATGAAGCACGGCTGATTGTACAAGGCAACACTACCAACAACGTTTGCCTAATGAAATGGATTCTAATTCTATAATTCTGTGAACAATTTTCTTATTTAGCCTCAATTGGAACAATGATTCGGTATTTTCAAAGGAAAATAAAAAAAATGAAATACCTTCCGAGTGTGTCCATCTTATTTGTATCTTGGTCAAATTTGGAGTGGATGTTCATGTTGATTTTCTATTTGAACTATACTGTAAATTACGATGACCAAAACTCATGAATCTCAAATCCCTCGGGTTGGTACGTATAACTATAGCTACATGAAGTAAAGAACTTAAATGTACATGCCTCAATCGCTATACGCGATTTAATTAAAACATTTATATTAATTTATATATATATATATAATTGAATACAAATATATTATGTGTATACAATATTTGACAGAATTATGTAGTGTCGTTTTGTACATCATTTATAGTTCAGAAGTCAGATAAGTACTGTCTGTACAAGATTACCATATCAACAAATTACTAAGACATCGCACACATATTGTCATGTCATTTACAATCTTTTTTACATTTGTCGCATAATGACATCTTATGATTCATGGAAAGATCCAGAAGGACATCAATATTGTATCAACCTTCTCAAGTCGCAGTAGTTTGAACTTTGATAATTCAACCAAATAATAACACAACAGGTTTCCACTCCCCCATAAAGCCATGCAGCCAGTTTATACACAGCTGGTTAAAATGTTTTGTGCATTTTGCATGAGCCAATCAAATCCGAAATGATAAATTAACATTCCACCTACGTTTTGTCTCACCCTAATTGACAGTTTTTCTCGAATTCACTCTGAGATGTGTCATCACTAGTAAACACGCTCTGAATGCAATTACATATTCTCTGAATATCAGCCTGAAAAAAAGGAAAATCACCCAGAGTGTAGAATACCAAAGACATATAGAGCCTTGATGATAGAATATGATGCATAACACTCAACAACAATAGGAATAATACTAATAATCATACAAAAAATATATAGATATATGAGATACAAACCCAAATATATAAGTTTATGCCGTAATTGTGTGTTATGTGTTTGTAACTTGTGAACCAAGAATGTAGTTCGGGATTTTATAAGCCTCAACGGCATCAAGCCGTCATTGTGACTCACAGGTTGAGAAACACTAGAAGATGTGTTACTGGTCTATCACTCTGAACTTGCCAGACCAGGAAGCATCATTGGTGTTAATGAGATATGGGACTTTATTTTCTACTAAAAGGCAACCAAAGCAGACCTATGGAATGTATTGACAATATCATTTAATAATATAATTATAAATGTCTTAATTTTTTTATCTGTTTTTACTTAATCAGTTTAAAATGTTAAACATAGGCGATGTTTCTTCATTAATTTCAAAACAAATTGACATCATTAATATTAGACGAAAGCCCATTACATTGATACATATTATGCCACATACTTTCCCGATGATTTTTTCTTTTTTTAAATGGACAATGACTAAGTACATGTAGAGCATTATACACAATTATTTCATTTTGACCTTCTCAAAATGACAGTTCATAGAATACCAGCCCGTCGATGTCAACATCCGGGTACGTCATATCCCTACAGTGCTTGTCAAACATGGCGTTGCTTCTAAGGTCAGTACGACTTGTTTGTTACTAACAATTGCTATCTTCCTCATGTTTTCTGATGTAATGAATGGGCTACTCGGATATATATGACTGAATGTAGTGTTCGTCTCTCTTCGTCGGAATCACTTTGCTCCACATGTACTGCCTTATTATGGGTACTAGCTAGCGTGCTATCGTTAGCCAGCCAACTCGCCCTAAAAAGGGGATCAAAGCGAGCCGATATATGCTGATCTGATTTAACGATGTCTAAATAGTTAATTAAATGTAACGTTGTGTCCAAATTGGTTCGTGTTGTGACATTGGGTGACATCGTGACTGCCCTGTATTCGCGGTTGCTTGTATTTCCTTCATATATACGATTTCGCTTTTGCTTTACCAAAATCAAATAAACTCAAATTATGCGACTTTATATGCATTCTGCTTTAAAACCAATACTGTTATTTTTTGTCTTAGCGTAGAATTATGTAAACGTGCACGGTGAGTGTTCAAATTGGCTTACGGTTAAATAACTGTTGTCAGACCTTAGTTGACCTTAGTTAACATTGGCTGGTCATAGCACCCATGTGCAATGGACCCTTGTCTTATCAGTGATGGTTCTATGCAATCTTAGATAAACAGAAGTCTCGATGTATACACACCTTAAGCACGCAACTAAAAGGAAAATATTTAATCAATATCTTTGATATATACATGTATATAAAATCTAATCTAATCTTTAGGTACAATATGGACCCTGCATTTTACTTAGCAATTGTTGTCTCTTTAACATTCGGTGCTTTCATAGACTCAATTATTGAGATAACTGATCTGTTGAAATTGAACAGATCAGTTTTCTCAATTATTTAACTGTTAAACACAGAAATAATCATTAGTTGCTTAATATATATACTTGGTTCAAACTGTCCTACACCATTTTTGTTGCTAACCAAGTAGTCTCCCTGTAATTCTCTAACCATAAAGTCCCACTTTTCCTGTGTCTCTTTTTTACAGGACATTAGCCAGGCAGGGTGTGTGCCTGGCTAGACCACAATATGCTGTGCTATGCAGACAGTAAGTAGTGTTTGTTAATTAGTGCACTTCATTAGAGGTTTATGCTTTTCTTTTTGGTATTTTTCCAAAAATGTAACTTTAAAATTGGATTGACATCCTTTGAAAGAAAAATGTGTATTATTTATGTTTTGAATTGAGAGGCTTTTGATTCTATTTGTTTCTGTCCAAAAATAATCACCTTAAAAACACAGAGATGTTGTAATTATGACTTATAGGCTTATAATTCTATTAGTGCCCACAGCAATAGACCTAAAGTGTGTGTGTGTGTGTGTGTGTGTGTGTGTGTGTGTGTGTGTGTGCTCGTGTGTGTGTGCGCGTCCCCCCACAGTACTGCTCCAATGGGCACCACAGCAAAGGAAGAGATGAACAAGTTTTGGGCCAAAAACAACAAATTAAGCCGACCCATGTCTCCACATATCACCGTCTACAAGTAGGTGGGGGCGTTACTGACATGGGGCCGTAGCCCAAGGACCCGGTATCAAAGCACCAGTAGGAGTTGGAACACTATATTCCATAAAAATAAATTGTTCAGCTGTCTTGGCTTCTGTCTCATTTTGGCTACTATAGTTTCAGAGAGCGTATGAAACCTATTACCATATATTACCCAAAGTACAAAGACCATTACCATAAAAATCCCCAGTTCATACCGCATGGTCTTTTCATAATTTGAGTGCTTTTTCGCGGAGCAGTGGAATAGGCTACAGCTAATAAGCAGGATTCCAGCTGATTTACATGCATCTGGATTCACCTCCTGCAATAAGCTCTTTAAAGCGCAATCATGCTCTTATTAAAAATTCATAGTGCCCCCCCCCACCCCATCCCTCCCGACTAGGGAAACGTTTTGCCTTGAGAGTTGAAGACATACTTTCTAATCATTAACTAGCAGTTTCTCCTCCCTCTTTGCTATTAACATAACTTAAGGCTTGGTCTCTCTGGCCCTTGAACTCCTCCAGGTGGGTGTGTTAGTGTTTGCTCTGCGATTGCATTTCATTGGTCCCAATAGTTAATACTAAAAACCTTTTGCGCGTGGCAGTGAGTGTGTTCTTGATGTTCTTAAAACTAAACCAGTTGAAGTACTTGTTGTGATGATCTTTTAAATCAGAAAATGTAGTACGAAATTGTCTTTCAAAAGGAAATAATTTGGAGCGTAATCGAACTAAAGTAAGACTGCCGGGAGAAATCGATTCTAGCAATTGTGGTTTGTGATTGGCTCAAATTGAGCCAATCACCGCAGAGCACAATATTTGGGCCAATCAGAACCCGCAAGTGCACAAAGTGTTCCGAGTCGGCCTGCTTTTGAGATTATTATCTCTTTTAATTCTCAACAGTTTATTTTGTGGAGGCTTCATAAACGGTCTATCCCATCGATGCTGGAGGAACGCCAAGCATAGAAAAGGAACAAATGCATCGGCAAAATCGGGGGTTTGAAAGCCAACCGCCTTCCTGTGGCTCGGGATCAATGCCATTGACGAGCAGGCCTCCACATCGTACTGTACTAATTAGCAATGACCTTGTGTTCCAGCTGGTCCGTCCCCATGGTGATGTCCATCACGCACAGAGGCACCGGCGTGGGACTCAGCGGAGGTAACTACGGCGACGCCTGCCCTGGCTCGGCCCTCAATTCCTTCACCTAGAGGCCCGTCCTGATGGGCCACCGGGTTAATTAAGGCTCCTGAGATTTCCAAAACCACACCGCACTCATTTCCTCTGATAGCACTCTCCCGGCGAATTAGACGTGGTTCTCGAAGCCGTCGAGCTGTCTAGTGAACCAGCCCACGCTTCAACCCGTACTGAGCGGAGCTTTTGCAATGAAGGCTGTAGCCTCAATTAGGGGTGTGCACGGGTACACGTGTACACGTGTCACAGGTTACTAAATCATAACCGTGATGAAAAGTCAGTAAAGAAAAACGTAAAAAAAAAAAAAAGAATCACATTTTTTCAATGGGAATCGTGATGGTCCATACTTTCAACATAAAGTTTACATATTTATAATACGAAATTCGTCCCAGCCTTTATACCACAGATACTATAGGGTCTAAAGCATATAATCGCGTTTTCTGATTAAAGTTTATTGTAACAGTAAGCTGACGACATCCTATTTAACACCGCAACTGCAAATTAACCACACAGAGATAACCATGGCAACCGGTCAAACAAATTTTCTTTTTGCGATCATTCTGCTCGCGCCTCCACCGTGTTGATAAAAAAATAATCCCCCCTATAGCGCGACTGCGGTCCACTTTAACACCCCTAGCCTCAATGGAAGGCAATTTTTTATTTTTAAACCTGTAGAATATGACCATACTGATGTCGTCGTGGTTTGCATTTAAGGTTCTCGGGTTCCGAACCGGATACATTTTTGTTCTAAATCCTCAGCTGTTCAAAATTAAGTGTGCAAACTGGAATGGCGCCTACTCTGTGTAGATGGAATAGGGTTATCAGATTCATTTAAATGAAGCTGTAAATCCATAACGTTAAATCACATGTTTTGTTCTCCATAATTATAAGTTAAAATATGTTTTTAATCTTTATTTGATTGTTTCATAATAGCAGATCAGAATAAAAGTCATAAAATGTATTATCTAGGCTGTATCGAACTTAGTGGGTCCTAAACCTAAACTTTGTATCTGAAATGGGTCAAAGGTTAAACTCGAAACCTGCCCTTAATCGAGTCCTAAAGCAAACAGCCATCAACGTTTTATTTTTTTATTTTTACGAGCCTAGGGGCAGTACATGATATGGCTTGGATGTTTTATCTGCAAGCACTCTATCTGTCAGTATATACTTCTGTTGAATTGGCTGCTGTGAGTGCTCCTTTCGCTTCAGTTATCTACTGTGGTCATGATCGACAAAAAAACAAAAAAAAACAACACAACAACCTGAAAAAAACTCTCTTCAGACCATTCAGCTTTGAGCATTTTAATACTTCCAGGCCATTTCGGCCCATCGCTATTGATCCCGGGTAAAAGCATCTGTTGAGTGACAAAACAAAAGCCATTCGATTTGGACGTCAGCGCTTTGCATGTGCGGCATGCGGCCTCGTATTGGGAGGTTAACGGCTTTCTGTCATGTAACCAGGGTAAGAGGGGCAGACAACACGCCGCGCAAACCATTACACGTTTATAGTGCGGGGGGTGGGGGGGCGGGGTATAAACATTGATTAACACGTACACAGGCGCGCACACAGGACACATCAACCTTTTTCCAGACGTTGAAGGAGGTTGAAAGTCTGCTTCTCTTCCCCTAAGGGAGGCAACCTCGCAGGTGGAGATTGGATGGCAATGGGCGGAGAATGGGGTGTTCTTGAGAAGGATTGTGGAGGAATTGATGTTTCTGGTGCACAAAATAAATGTATGATGCTACTTTCGGACCGCTAGTTGAAGAATAATAAGCTTCACCATTGTAAACGTTTTTTCTTTCTTTCTTTTCTTTTTTCCTTCCTTCCTTCTTGCTTTCTATTTTCTCTCTCTCTCGCTCTCGCTCTCACTCTCGCTCTCTCTCTCGCTCTTCCCCCCCCCCCCCCCCCCCCCCCCAGCCATCTCGGCCCTGGCCCTTGCGGCCCTTGTCCTGCCTGGTAGCTACCCCCACTACCTGGACCTGATCAGCGCCCTGTCGGTCGGCCCCTACCTGATCGGCCTCGCCAAGTTCGGCCTCGCCTTCCCCGTGTCCTTCCACACCTTCAACGGCGTCCGCCATCTGGTGAGAGACACGCTCCCAGACGCCATCGTCTGTAATGACTCTCACGCTATTCCGAGCCAGAGCGTGTGAACGCTGCTGCGACTTTGCACCAGCGAGCGAGTTTCATGTGACTTCTCAAATGATCTCATCTCATCTTTTAATCACTTCCTTTCCTCTCCCCAGATTTGGGACATGGGAAAGGGCTTTAAGATCCCCGAGGTCTACCGTTCAGGCTACACAGTCATCGCTCTGTCCGTCCTCGCCTCCTTGGCCCTGACCTGCCTCTGAGACACAACAACACATGAGGGGGGGGGGGGGGGGTGAGGACGAGGGAGGGGGTGGAGGCACTGATTAAGACCACAAGGGATGGAAATGGAAGAGATTGGCCCTTGAATGGAGGGAGGGTTAAGATATGTGGACATGAAGGGGCCCGGAATGTTTCTTCTTTATTTCTGTGTGTTTATATGTTCTCTCTCCCTCAAGGAGAGAGGCCCTGCACTCTACTACAACATGAATTAAATAAAAGATTATATTATGTGCAACACGATGTGGTGTGGTGGTTTGTTGAAGCGCAAATCAATGTTGTTCTCGTGGGATTCAAGGGGATGAAAATAGGTAATGGGTGAATCAAAACGGTTGCTCCACCCATTGCATAACACCTAGTACAGCTGATACATAATAGGTGAAGCGGTACCAGTGGAAGTGAGGCACTGAAGTTCAAAGTGCATGCAAATGAGACCTAGTTTTATTTAGTTTTGTAATGTCTTAAACAGCCCTGGCTAAAATTAGACATGACCTACATGTTTCTCCTTCATGTAATTTATCTAATGGAGAGGTGACGTCAATACATTAATCACTCTTAGCGCAAGACCAGTGTGCCTGTAATCCACTTTGAACCCGGGCTGCCATTCATAGTTTCTCTCAGCTGCCCGCAAAGATAATGTGTGCGGCAGTGGGAAGGGGAGACGGTGTGAAGGGCTGACACAGCAGCAGAGCAGAGGGAGCGAGCGCATGTGTTGGTAGGATTTATCCACACCGCTGCCTTGCCTCGGGCCTCGCCTCCTGCCGAGCCACGACGGGACTCCGCATCGCACCCGGGCCGTTTTTGCAGCCTACTGCGTTGGCTGCAAAACGTCTGTGACGTTGCGTCTAATCCAACTTGTGTTTTCGGGTAACGAGCGTGATTCACGTTGGGCAGAGAGGGCAACACGAATATGCTCAGATAGGCGGCAGCAGGCGCTCTGCGTCTGCAGGATCAATATAGAAATGAGTCTGTTATGATCAATAACATTCACAAGAAGAACCGTCACGTTGTACAGATTTGTTTGCCTAAGGAAATACCAAGCTGCATTTGCTTGTTAGACAATCGCCTTGCAGCTAGTGGTCTTGAGAGAAACTGTCAATTAGAATTGAATCTGAGCTTCCTCAGGCAGACGTTGCCCTTAAACCACCAATAATATGGGGATGACCCCCCACCGAGTTTAAACTATAATACATTTCACTTGATTATGAGTGACTCCAATATATTGTTGGCTCGAGATCCAGCGGAGGAGCTTAGATCGGTCTAGGAGACCCCACTTCATTTTCATAAAGTACGTCCAATAGCGTGATTATTCTCAGCCTGCAGCTGCCCATTGAGATAAAGTGGGCCCTTTATCTGATTGTCCTAACCTTTTGCCTATTTAATTTTATTTATATTGCGACTTCTGGAGTCATATACAGCACTGTCGTCATTTGCATGGGTAAATGCTGATGCGCTTACAGCACCCCCTACCGGCTGTCAATATAACGCAATGAAAACAGTGGTGCTGATGCTGCGGGATGCTGTGAATGTAGCAAAGAGATGGGAGGGGAATATAAACCCACTTTTCATGAATGTCGGTGGCCCAGTCTCTGTGGCGCAATGGAATAGCGCGCTGGACTTCTAATCCAGAGGCTCCGGGTTCGAGTCCCGGCAGAGATGATTACAGCTGTGTGCGGCTTTTTAGATTGGACCAACATAATTGCGATGGATAAGGCTTTTGTTTCTTCGATGCGAATTGCATTCAGCAGGGATTGTTATAGAAGATTACGACATAGAACTAATGGAACCACCTTGTGTAACCATTTCCAAAATGTAATGAGTTTTGTAAAAATACGATTTAAGGGCAGGTGACCAATAATATCTATAGTAAATTGCCCATGTTAAAATTTAATCCACTGGACGGGATTAAAAAAATGAAATAATATATGAAATATACATTCAATATCGTAGGAAAAATACTCAATGACGATAGTCTGTTGTTAATAACCTAACTATTATTTAGGAACTTTATTTGATATAACCTTGCATGTGAACCTGTGTCACTGATTATAGCCCTCGGGTTGCGCTACACCAGCCGTTGTCAATGCTCTGACACGTGAACCCAGGCCATACTCATACTCATTTTCAGCACCTGGAGCTGTCCACTCACTTGTTAGAACAAGGCTTTTCCAACGCAACGGCATTTATATGGGAATTACAGGCCATTTCGTGTCTCATAACAACTGTTTAATGATCCCAGATGCTGCATTCCTAATTTCTCATGTAGTTCCTATAGAGAGAGAGAGAGAGAGAGAGAGAGAGAGAGAGAGAGAGAGAGAGAGAGAGAGAGAGAGAGAGAGAGAGAGAGAGAGAGAGAGAGAGAGAGAGAGAGAGAGAGAGAGAGAGAGAGAGAGAGAGAGAGAGAGAGAGAGGGAATGAGTGCCCACTCCAGCGGACTGGAGCAGCTGCTTATTGCAAGATCCCCTTGCCCTCCCGGTTTCTCATTGATTTTTGTTCTGCTTTGTCCGTCTACCGTCTTCGGTTTGTCGCCGATAGTGATTGTGCATTCGTGCTGCAGCCATCCATGTTTAACCAACATGCCCCCCCCCCCCCCCAACACACACACGCACGCACGCACGCACACACACACACACACACACACACACACACACACACACACACACACACACACACACACACACACACACACACACACACACACACACACACACCAACCCCCCACCACCACCACACGCACAACCTAATCCCCAAGCAAAACTAATCCCTAATCCCCGAGAGAGTTGAACTGTTCCCCTCCTCCTCGTTGGACGCCGGTTCTCTGAACACCTACAACCAAGGGTCTACCTGGCCTGACTCGCCCACGCGGCGAACGGTCACACCTCCAATCACCCGCAAAGAAACATTTTCAACAAATAAATAAGAAGAATAAACACAGGCTTGACAAATTGGGATCCGGTATACTTTTAGCCTTTATATATACTCGACTCGAAAATAATTATAAACGATTATTCAAGCCGAAATGATTAGGCTATAAGTCTCTTAAGTAGTAGAATCGTCTGCGAGACGGACCAGGTCTGGTGAACCGAATGCCGTTCATAATACAACACATGGGGCCAAAGAGATCCATGACAATCGCGGCGGCGGAGCGTCAGCTGGTCCCTTGTGTTTACATCGCACTATATCGCTCATCTCCTGCATGCGTGACTCTCCCAGCCAGTAGGCCTGCACGCGCGCTCTGGTCCTGTCATCCCACTGGTACGGGCCAAATCGTATTAAAATCCCCTCCCTAACCCCCCCTCCTCCCCACGCGCTGCTTCAACCCCCCCCCCCCCCCCCTTCAGTTGTCCCTCCCCTCCCTCTCGTCTTTCAGACAGACTGTTTTTGCTGCAGTGAACGGTAGCGAGAGAGAGAGAGAGCGAGCGAGAGAGCGAGCGAGAGAGCGAGCGAGAGAAAGAAAGAGAGAGAGAGAGAGAGAGAGAGAGAGAGAGAGAGAGAGAGAGAGAGAGAGAGAGAGAGAGAGAGAGAGAGAGAGAGAGAGAGAGAGAGAGAGAGAGAGAGAGAGAGAGAGAGAGAGAGCGAGCGCGAGAGAGTACGTAGAGGCAGAGAGAAGCTACGGATCTCTGTTGTGTCGAAAGGCTGTGGATACGAAAACCCAAAAGTCATTTAAAAGCGGATTGATAGAAGCCTGCTCAAGAGCGACAGCCTCGCGCCAAACCGGGACTTTATATTGGACCATCTACGACCGATTTCCTCGCGCACAGAACGACTTCGGAAAGGCAGCGTTCAACGGTGTGTGTGTGTGTGGTGCGTTTGTGTGTGTGTTTGAGTATTTCACCCTTTTTTTCCCCTCATTGTACATGAATGGTCGCGGGCTTCGTACGAGGCGGATATCCTTTATAAGGTGGTTAGTAGACACATATCATCACCGGCGGTGTGTTTTTTGTGTCCTGGAATGTTTCTGTGCACTATAACTCTGGCAAAGTGCTGGGCGTAATCCGCAGGCTATCTCCGCTACAGCGCCGTGCGGTCCTTAAACCTGCACGTATGTTCTAATGTGACTGTGAATATACACTACGTCTCGTTATTGGGCTGCCTACGCTTTGCCCCCTCGCGCTCCCTTTTCCCCCCTCGCGCTCCCTCGCCATTGGCAATAGCTCGGCAAATAGCCTTTTAGAAAGAAACTG
>NC_044055.1:3423201-3428201 GCF_902167405.1 Gadus morhua
TCACACACTGAGGGCAGCCCTTTGTGTGTTTGAGTTGGAGTGTGTGAGCATGCGTGTCTGTGTGCACGTGTGTTTCAACCGTTGGCCATCAGAACACTGGCCCCCAGTGTAATTTGAGGATGCCCCGCATCTGCTCCTAACAGGAGGCGGGAGGGGGGAGGAGTGGGGGGAGGAGAAGGGGGAGGAGAAGGGGGAGGAGTGTGGGCGTCTGGGAGGAGGGTGAGTCAGATAATGTCCTCATAATGGCCCAACGCTTGTCTCAACCCTAAAAGCCCCTGGATCGAGGGTTGGGTTTACTTAGCATAAATAATGCAATGTTATGTATCGGCAAATCAATGGTGGAGCTAGATGAGCTATCGGGCTTTGGCGGCCATGTCCTTCTGCTACGCAAAGTCCACAGCCAATCTACCGTCTTCCTTATCTGAATAGGTCAGCAAAAGTAGAGGAGAAATGATGGAATGAGTGGCAAGCAGCCACAACAAAAACAAACAAAAAACAACAAAGATAATGTTGCAAATGATGCTCATGATCACAATCCGTTAGCTAACGACCACTGCCTGTTGCGAGAATGCTCATCGGCCGAAGCAGAATGGCCTCAAAAGAACCCCAGCCCCTTAGCCTGGCTACTGCCAGACCAAGCTCCATCGTAGATTGCACGGTGGTCTGGGGAAGCTGCTGTCATTTTCTTCAGCACAAGAGACGTGATCAGTTCAATTGACTCTGTGCGCAATTGGCTGCCTGCCGTCGCTTCCCTGTCGTCATTGTGTTAAACCAGCCAATCGCGCGCCAGGGGGGGAAAAGCCAGCTTGGCGATTGGCTCCCGAAACAAAGTATCGAAACTGGAAAGAAATGTATGGCTCTTCTCCAGACCCCTTCTGCAGGGCGAACTCAAACCGCCGGCAGAACGGGCGGGGGGCTCCCCAGTCTACCCGCCGCGAAAAACACCCGGCCCATGTCAAAGTCGCCGAGCAGGCCGAGCTGTCCGGCCCCCCGTCAACCCCTTTTTTTTCCTTCTTCTTTTTTTTACCAGTGAGCAAACATGTAGGCGGGAGTATTGGAGGGGGAGGGCGCGGGAGACTAATTGTACATGGTTGACATATCCATTTCCACAGCTGGATGCTGGGCAGCCATGCGCCCCAGAAGGAGATAGCTTCTCAGGGAGACTCCGATAAGGCCACGGCGGTGCCCTGATTTCTCCGAGCGACGACCTAGTTACCCTCTTGGTTGGACGGCCGGGGGCCCAAGGGGGACCGCTCTCTTGTCGTGTGTCCCGGCTGCCCATTAGATATCCCCCCCCCCCCCCCCCACACACACACTTGGCTGGCCCGATTGCCATCTCTTCAGAGAATGTTTGCGGTCTGCGGTCTGCTCTCGACCGCTGGGGCTTAAAAACGAGGCTCACACACGTCCGACCGAGTCCAGGGCCTGATGAGTGATACAGGGCAGGGCAGGAGGGCTGGCCTGCCGGGATGTTAAGGGGAGAGGACACCAGCATGTGTCTCCTCCTCGCCAGCGGGTATTGTTTCATCGCGTCCGCGAAACAGAAAAAAACGCGCCCTTCTTCCCTTTCAGGCCAGCTTTTATTGTCTACCCCCTCGCCGGCTCGACTCCCCGTTTCCTGTGTGCTGTTTGTGTTGTTTTTGTCCGCCGCCGACTTCCCCGCATGCCAAGACGGTGGAAAAAAGCGCGGCGGCTAATACACAGGACGGCTCGCGCACAATAGCGGTGGGCGGTTTGGATGCTAGGCCTCCGCCTGTTAACAAGCCTGAGTGATAAGCAGTGACTCATTAACAAGCCGAGGTACACAGCGCCAGAGGGGAATTGCTGCCTAGCTACTGTGGCATTAATAAGAAGTCAGAGCTATTTTTCCATTTGGCTCGGCTGGCGGAGGGGTGTAAACCAGTGGTTTTCAATCTCCACCCCGGATATTTACAGACTTTTTCCCTGCTGGGTGCTTCTGTCCCCTGGTTACCAAGTTCAATCAGAGTGTCACGGTGGCACGGCGTGAATGCCAGCCAATGCTAATGAATTCCCAGGAAGAGCTGCTTTATATATCCGTCCGTCACCGACCAATCATCTGAGTGGGAGGAGCCCAATTTGTGAATTTCAGACGATTACGCCAATTAATGAGCAAGATGTTAAGAAACACGTCACATCGCATCACAAACACACCAACCTCATTTGAGTCGATGATTAAGACGTTTATGATAGCGTATAAGATCCAATTAGGCGGGATGCATTCCTAAAGAGCTGCGGGCTTCAGCATAGCATTACCAGTCGGAACCCAAGACTCTCTCCGCACGCCTTTGTCTCCTGTGTATACTCCTCATCTTTTGATCCTGTAGGGGGTTTTGTCATCGAGATCTGTTTAGTGATTATTTATCAGGTCCCCGATTAGCTGGCTTTTTATCCCATACACATTCACAGCTGCCAGAAAACCAATTATTTCTCCTGTTCATCATGCCGATTAATTAATGCGCTGTGGCTGATTGATTAAACTCCTGACAAAGCCTGAACCGTGGATAGTGGATGCCTGAGAGGCGGCCAGGGGTATGGGAGGGAAACATCGCCGCGGTCTCTCCCTGCGTATCTCCTTGACTATCTCCCAATGCACGACACTTGCATAAGCTAGCGAGACTCAACTCCAAAAGAGGTAAAGTTTGGGTAATTGGGAGGAGGAGGAGGGGGTGGTGGTGGTGGTGGTGGTGTGGTGGTGCTGGTGCTGGGTGAGGAGGGGGGGGGGGGGGGAGGGGGGGCACTACATTTCAGAGATTGCGAATTCCGCAGCCGTGTGCCCGTATCGTCTGATCTTCCAGGCATCAGGAGCACTTTGTACCCAAACAAGACCTCGTTAGGCGTCCTCCGTCTGAATTAGATTCTCTACCTCCACCAGCACCAGCACCACCACCACCACCACCACCACCACCACCACCATCACCACCACCCTAGAGAAGCAGCAGCACTCAAAATGGCAGCAGATTACATCGGAGTAGATCAGTCTCGCTTGAAGCCTCATAATAACGGTAAATGCCATTTAGGTCCCGGAAAAGAGAGAAGGGCCCTCAAGTTTTCTTCTTTTTTTTTCATCGCGCACAGCGGCGACACCCTCGACTTCCTCCTCTAGGTGCATTTGGGAGTACAGTGTCGTGAAATTGAAGTGTTTGTGTGCGTTTGTGTGTGTGTGTTTATGTGTGTGTGTGTGTGTGCGTGTGTGTGTGTTTGTGTATGTGTACCTTCTGGTGGTATTCACTACCAGGGCTCTCATGCTTTCTAAACCATCGCATCAAAAAAGACATCTCCTCCTCAGCTAAACAAACCCATTAACAACCGCTGCAACAACACCAGCATCAACCCTGGAATGAGCTAATTCAGCCGGCTCGCACCCGCGAAGAGAGGCCTTATTATTGAGCCCCCCGCTCCGCCAGCTTTGGCTTTGATCACCCCCCCCTCCCCCCCCCCCCCCCAACCCCCAACCCCCAACCCCCAACCCTTCATGCACACACACACACACACATCCGTAACGTGCCGGAATTCTCCACTGGGTGTTTTAATTGATTGCTCGTGGTGGATGGAGGATGCAAAAAAATCGCTGATGCCTCGGCGGACGCACGGATGGACAGCGGTGTCTTTATTTGTTCTCCAAGCCGGTGAAGCCGTTCCGTTTGCGCTCACCTGCTCCATAACGGTGTGCTGGATGGAGGGGGGACGGGGGGGGGACGGTGCTGGGGCAGGTTGGGGGGGGGGGGGGGCTTGGCGGGGGGTTTTGTGGTAGATATGAGAGTGCGGCTGTGAAGCACGCCGATGCTATCGATCGGGTCTAAGTACCATGGATTCTCTCAGCCAGAGTTCTCCCAATGAGAGCGCCAAGGCCCCCCCTGTGGTTTATTGCCTTCTTCTTTTTCTATCCTCTTCTCTTTTTTTTTGATGATGGCATCACTTCTAGGACCGGTGAAGTGTGTGCGTGGCTAAGTGTGTGTGTGTGTGCGTGTGCGTGTGTGTGTGTGTGCGTGTGTGTGTGCGTGTGTGCGTGTGTGTGTGCGTGCGTGCGTGTGTGTGTGTGTGTGTGTTTAAGACAGGGAGGATCTCAGCGCTGATAGGGCCGTCTCTCTAAAGCTGCTCTCCATGAGAAGCCCCTTCCTCTTCCCACAGAGTTGAGTCTCCGCGGTGGGATTCGCCATGTCCACCATCCCTACTCCCCCTGGCTTTCACTTCCTGCAGGGCTGAGCCAATCCCACGTTTTCATTACTGATACCGATTCCGAGTACAGATTTCTTTGTAATGGACGATGTAGAGTACAGGTCCGATAAGCCAGTGAGATTCTTTTCGGTCATTTATAAGCTGAATATTAGGCTGGCCCATTTCCTAACTTTGGAAAATATGAAGCGCAGGATGATGCATACAAGTTTACTGAGCTGTACTGTGCATAAACTCCCGACACAATACCGGATATCGCACTATAATTTGGAATCTGCCCCAATTCGGACAACCAGTATCCGATCGGCGAATCCTTACTTTCTTTATTTTGTTCTTTCGTTCTTTGTTTCACGACAAGAATTCCAAGTAAATATCAGTTGAATTAAATCTAGTTGTATTCAATTGGATCCAAATACGTTTGGTTTAATTCAGTCAATCCGGTTCATTAACTCAATCTGTTTTCACTCCACATCCCACTTGGCACGTCTGTTGTCTTGCATGGGGAACAGCAACACTAATGTACATACA
Source organism: Gadus morhua (assembly GCF_902167405.1). NCBI lineage: Eukaryota > Metazoa > Chordata > Actinopteri > Gadiformes > Gadidae > Gadus > Gadus morhua. The sequence goes on from NC_044055.1 coordinate 3,427,924, forward strand.
GTGGAGACCCAATTTAGGAAACACCACCACATTTGCCACACTTTTGGTTCTACGTCATTAAAATAACATCAGGCTGCATAAAATTCACATTTGCAAATCTAAATCGCAGCAGTCAACCACTTTGGTAATAGCCAGCGATATAGCGGAGGTTGCGGGCCAATGAACTATATCCCAGTGAAACCTTCTTTATTTATTTATTTTTTACATATTATCCCCACCTAATTCCCCTTTTCCCCACATCGCTATAAATAGTTCTAAAATATGTCGGGTGAAATGAT
>NC_044055.1:3435701-3440701 GCF_902167405.1 Gadus morhua
GTTTGGTTCAAAACGTGACGTTGCTCAGCAGTGGGTGAGGGGGGGGGGGGGGGGGGGCATGGCTCTGTTTCAGTGTTTATCTTGTTAGACCCACAGGAACAACCACACTTTTACCCCGGAACAAAATGTTTCCGAACAAATGTATTTTTTCCCCCCCCTCAGTAGCACAAAGGTGCCAACGACCTCTGGCACACCCCGGCTGGTTTTCCGCCAGGGGTTATCCCATGCTCATTAAAATCACGGTGGCTGTCTTTCAGAGCGAGCGCTAGGTCCACAGCTGATAATGAGCCCCACTCTGCCAACAGTAACAGTTGTTAGTATCCAGTTTGGCCAAAACAGAGGACGAAAAAGCCGGCACAGACTGGTTGAAGAGTGTATCTATATGGAGCAAGAAGTGGGTGAGGCAGTATAAACCCTGTGTCATTACTTTTTGCAAGTTTCATGTTGGTTGCTGGATGGATTGGGGGCGGGAGGTTGTAGAGGTCAGCGTATTCGAGGCATATTTGAGGCATATTTGAAGTTTGTTTGGGTAGATCTGAGTGTTTGCTAATCCTACGGCCTGTCGAAACGCAACTCGGGGTCTCATAGAAGTGTTGCAAGTCAAAGTGCTGCCCTGTGGTGTTTGGAGAAGTCTTGACACTTTGGATATTGCTGGTAACCCCCCCCCCACACACACACACACACCCACACACACACACACACACACACACACACACACACACACACACACACACACACAACCAAGCACACTGCTGAAAGATAAAACCAAACGAAATAACACTGCTTTAATCTAACCAAATTCTGAGTAGAAAATGGACCAGAGGACTTGAGAACCACTAGAAGAAGGAGTCCGACATGACCTTTAAAGCGGCATCCTGGCTGTTTTCCAAACTGTCAAGAAGCCAGTGAAGGCTAAATAAATCAGTGTCCTGGGTTGCTACACCGAACCGAGTGAACATACTTAAGTAAGACAGCCGCACTTTATTTCTTAAAAAGTGACTTGTAAACCGCCTTGCCACCCGAGAAGCCTAATCTCGGCGAGACAGATATCATATATACAACAAATTAGATTTACTCCAGCCACAAATCTATGAAACAGTGTGCCAGTAAAAAATAAACGTGCCTTTTTAAGGGGATAAGTAAAGTAAAGTGGCTTAATGAATGGTGTCGGTGGCTGCAGCTCCACCTCGTCGACACCGACGCCTCCCCATGGTCTCTCTGTGGCTGCTTGCTGCGGTTGTGGTTGACGTGTCAATCACAGCCCATGACCGATGCACCATGACCGTTCCCAGAACGGGCCAATCAGGGCGCCCGTGGCCGTCGGATCTCGGGCGCCATCGCGAGAAGGACCCTCTGTGCCTTCTGTGTGCAGGATTGGATGGAGATGGTGGTGGTGGTGGTGGTGGTGGTGGGGGGTTGAGTGTGTGTGTGTGTGTGTGTGTGTGTGTGTGTGTGTGTGTGTGTGTGTGTGTGTGTGTGTGTGTGTGTGTGTGTGTGTGTGTGTGTGTGTGTGTGTGTGTTTGAGAAGGAGTGCTGCTGATGTGGTGGAGTCCTGTGTTGTAACTAATTTACCTAATTTGTCAAATTTCGTGCCCCCCCCCCCCCCCCCTCCCCCCTATTACTCTCCCTCTCTCCCTCACTCTCTCTTCGTGTCTCTGTGTCTATCTCTCTCACTTACTCTCTCTGTGTCTCTCTCTCTCCCTCACTCTCTCTGTGTCTCTGTGTCTCTCTCTCTCCCTCACTCTCTCTGTGTCTCTGTGTCTCTCTCTCTCCCTCACTCTCTCTTCGTGTCTCTGTGTCTATCTCTCTCACTTGCTCTCTGAATTCTCTTACACGTTCCACTTTCTCCCTCGGTTCTCTTGTAGTGTTGTGCTGTTCCTGTGTGTTAGCATACACCGCAGGGAGCTCTGCCGGGATGCCAGTTATATTGACTAGAGGAAAACGCAGAGAAAGAAGGAAATAAAGGGAGAGAGAGAGAGAGAGAGAGAGAGAGCGAGAGAGAGAGAGAGAGAGAGAGAGAGAGAGAGAGAGAGAGAGAGAGAGAGAGAGAGAGAGAGAGAGAGAGAGAGAGAGAGAGAGAGGAGGTAGAAGGGGATGGGAGGGGGGTGGGTGACAAAGCAGAGAGGAGAAGAGAGAGAGAGGGAGGAGGGGCAGTGGGTGAATAGCCATTCGTGCAACCACATAAACAGACACACATATGCAAGCATGCACACACACACACACACACACACACATACACACACACACACACACACACACACACACACACACACACACACACACACACACACACACACACACACACATACGCATGCGTACACACACAGACAATCCATAGCCTTGCATAGACACACAAACACACATGCAGATGCACATAATCAGCCACTCACACACCCACATGCACATGTAAATTGAAATAGCACCCACACACAAAGACACACAAAGACACACACACACACACACACACACACACACACACACACACACACACACACACACACACACACACACACACCAGACACACACACACACACACGGGCAGGGTAGAGTGAATGAATGGAAGCAATAGCTTAGAGAAGAGAGAGGAAGAGGGGAGGAGAGGGGAGGAGAGAGGGAGGAGAGAGGGAGAGAACGGGAGGAGTGAAGGGTGGGGTGAGGAGGAAGGCGCATGTGGGGAGAGAGAGGGGAGAGAGAGAGGGGGTGAGGGAGAGGGAGAGAGAGGGAGAGAGAGAGGGGGTGAGGGAGGGAGGGAGAGGGAGAGGGAGCGCAGCAAGAGACAGAGAGAAATTGAAGGAGAGCGAATCCGTCTGCGAGCATAATAGCCTCTCGCTGTCGAACCCGGGGGAATTCACTCACTGCAGAGAGACCGAGAGATAGAGAGAGAGAGAGAGAGAGAGAGGGAGAGGGAGAGGGAGAGGGAGAGAGAGAGAGAGAGAGAGAGAGAGAGAGAGAGAGAGAGAGAGAGAGAGACATATTGAAGAGGATAGAGAAATAGTGATGAGGAGAGAGAGAGAGAGAGAGGCAGAGAGAGATAGTAAGGCGGAGAGAGAGAGAGAGAGAGAGAGAGAGAGAGAGAGAGAGAGAGAGAGAGAGAGAGAGAGAGAGAGAGAGAGAGAGAGAGAGAGAGAGAGAGAGACAGACAGAGAAAGAGACAGAAGGAGACAGAGACAGAATCACATTGTAGAGACAGAGACATTGTGAGGGAAAGGGGGAGATTTAGCAAGAGAGAGAGAGATACTGAGTAGAGAGAGAGGAGTTGTGAACTGCATTACTCCTATTCAGACCTGGTAAGAGACAGAGATAAGGAGATAGAGAGATAAATGATATTAAAGAGGAACAGTCAGCCATTCAGACAGCAGGTAGGGAGCGAGATTGAGAGAGAGAGTGAGAGAGAGGGAGCAACAGAGAGAGACAGAGAGAGAGAGACGGAGAGAGAGAGAGAGAGAGAGAGAGAGAGAGAGAAAGAGAGAGATAGAGAGAGAGAGATGAGATGAGATGAGGAGTGCTTATGAAGGAAGTCTCTGGGAGTGAGTGCCTCACGCTGACATTAAGTGAGATTCAGGTGCCGATGAATGAGGAGGCTAATGTATATCACTGTTATGTTCAATCCACAACTATTTATAGCAGTGTCTTTGTGTATGTGTGTGTATGTGTGTGCGTTCCCGTTTGTCTCTTTGTGTGCAGTGCTTGCGAGTATATCCTCTTACACCCTTACGGCATAGGGGAAAACTATACGCCGTATCGCTGCGTCTACACACCAACCGCACACGTGCTCGCCAATGCATTTTCCTCCGATTCATGGCAGTCACGGCTTGCGAGTTCACCCGTGCATGCGTCGTGTAATCCATCCAGGAAGCGGGGTTATTTATGTATCGCCGTCAAGGCTCACGTCCGAATCCCTGATTCCAATCAGCCAAATATATGAAGCCACCTGCCTACACGCGGGCCACACACCTCCCAGTCGTCCTCTGAGTCCGTGTGTGTGAGTGTGTGTGTGTGTGTGTGTGTGCATAAGGTGGACATAAAACCCTTATGGCGCGGGGTGGGGGGGGGGGGGGGGGGGGGTTCATGGTGGACCCCCCGCTCCGCCATAGAAGGGGGTCAACAGATGGTCGCCGCCTTCTCGTCGAGACTGCGGCGTGCAAAGGGGGCGGCCATGATGACTCGTTAAAAACACCACGCGGCCTTGCCGCCCTAATTACCCTAACGAGGTCTCAGTGGGATCAGGCAACCACCCCCCCCCCGGTCTGAGTTGGTGCGTGATGGGGAAGAAAGGAAATGTCCACAGTCCATTGTTTCTTGTGGCGTTGTTTTTTTTCATCTTGGGCTTTTGTGTTGAGACAAGAGGAGGCTCCTCTCTGTGCTCTCTGTGTGTGTGTCTCTCTCCCCCTGGGTCTGTGTCTCTCTCTCTCTCTCTCTCTCTCTCTCTCTCTGGGGGTGCCGGTCTTGCTGGCTCTCTCCTGGCTCCGGCCCATTGATCTCAGTGTTCCTGATTGGGCCTGACAACATGCTCCGGGGTCTCTGCACGAAAGGTTGTGGTGTTCGTTAGGGTGCTCGCTGCAACCGATTGGTTGCAAGGAAAAGCCTCTGCATTCCAACCCATTCCCACACGCACACACACACACACACACACACACACACACACACACACACACACACACACACACACACACACACACACACACACACACACACACACACACATGCGCATGATCAGACACACCCTTACCCACACCCACACACATGCCAACACATGGAATGCACACACGAATAGAAACGCACTCGCCTGTGCGCATGCAATACAAGCGTGCATCGCAAGTGCTCACAAGGTCAGCATGTTGGGGAAGAGCACGCATACGTTCACACGCACGAATATCCCTAAAACACGATCCCACACACACAAACATACATAAAAACTGCACATACATGCATAAAAACACATACATACATACAGGCATACATGCATAAATACCTACATACAGGCATGTTTGCATAGGTGT
>NC_044055.1:3448846-3453846 GCF_902167405.1 Gadus morhua
CCCCCCCCCCCCCCCCCCCCCCCCCCCCCCCCCCCCCCCCCCCCCCCCCCCGACAACCAGTCCTCTCCAGTGGTTGTCTTAATTAGCTAATAGCACTGTCTTAACCGTGACTCAAGGAAAAGTAGGGGAAAAAAGCCCGGGGAAAAAAACAACATTATCTGTGTGTGTGTGTGTTCGTGTGATTGGATGGGTGTGTGTGTGTGATGTGTGTGTGTGATGAGTGTGTGTGTGATGTGTATGTGTGTGTGTGTGTTTGGGATGTTTGTGGGATGTTTGTGTGTAGAGTTAGCTGTCCATGGTCGTTCCTTTTAAATGTAATTTTGCATCTAATTGACGCAGTCTGCATCAGTGACTGTGTGTGTGTGTGTGTGTGTGTGTGTGTGTGTGTGTGTGTGTGTGTGTGTGTGTTTGTGTGTGTGTGCGTGCGTGCGTGCGTGCGTGCGTGCGTGCGTGCGTGCGTGCGTGCGTGCGTGCGTGCGTGCGTGCGTGCGTGCGTGCGTGCGTGCGTGCGTGCGTGCGTGCGTGTGTGCGTGTGTGTGTGTGGTGTGTTAACATACTCATCCGTACTGTACGTGTTTACACGTATATTTCTGTGTGCACGAATGTGCATCAATGCATGCGTTTGCGTGTGTCTGTGTGTGCGTGAGGGTATGTGTGTGCGTGCGTGTGCGTGCGCGCGTGTGTGCGCGCCCCGGGGATGTCAGCAGAGGCGACGCGGTCTCAATTAATGCTCCTTAATTAAAGCTCTTCCCCTGCAAGAGTTGCATGTGAAACGTTTGACCCGGTGATGCAAGCAGCTGAAAACAGCTGGTAGAGCTCAGTGGGTGCCCCTCCTGACACGTTGCGTGTTGAAATCTGCATTGGCAGCTGTGTCGCGTTGCTTCTTCTGCCGTGCGGTGTTGCACCATAGCCCCGCGCCTCCTTGAGATGAACCTTTTTCTGCTTGCAGGAAGTTCTCGTGCGAGCGTCACGTGCACTGCGAACACAGCAATTCACTGTCTAACAGTCTGTGGCATGTTTGCGTGTACAATCACGCACGCACACACACACACACACACACACAAGCACACACACACACACACACACACACACACACACACCGCCCGTGCGCACGTACGTGTGCACATGCAAGCACACCCCACTGAAGGAATTAACCCCAAATTGAATTTAATTCAAAACCCATGCTTTGCATGACGCTTGCTTGCAGGCACGGTTTGTAAAACAAACAACTCGATAACAGAAATGCCAAATGAATTCCTAGACATTACAACAGATCAAATAACTCCACGATAAATCAGATCACAAACCATCGCTAAGCTGTACTGTCTTGGAAGGATTGTTAGGTCGCACATCAAAAGGCTTACGATGAATTGATTATATTTTTATAAATCATCCTTAACCAGTGCTGATGTTTTCTCCCGTCTGGAAAGACACCCTGTGAGAGTACGTTGTTTTTGAAATACAAGACTTCTATAAAGGATAATTACCTACAAGTCACGATGTGTTTTTCTAAACTTTTCAACATTAATGGCAGTGAATGACGCTGGTTAGGCAACTTAAGTTACTCAAACATACACTGTACGCACATATTCCCTTAAATAACTATCTTTAAAACAGGAGACATCTCCAAGACAACGTCATCTCTAACGTCATGCCTCTCCTAACCGCCCGCCATGTTTAATGAAACGTAAACTTTGTACCTTTGTTAAATGAGTACTCCCATCAACAACAAGGCCCTGAATCAGGGAAAGTGCTGACCATGTTGGTGTGTGTGTGTGTTTGTGCATGCACACACGCATGTGTGTGTGCATGTGAATATGTGAGTGTGTATTGGTTATAAACCTCTGATTCACAACCCAAGGTCTTTACTTTCTATGTCTTTGTACCTCCTGCTCTTGTCACCCAGTCTTCCGCGAATTCCGTGAAAAACGTCTGACTATTGTTCCCGCGTCCCCCTGAAGGCCCACCTCCCGGCCGACCCAGGTCTCTGTGATCGCCTGGCTGACCGGCCCTCCCTCTCCCTCTCCTCCTCCTGTTCCCAGGGTTCTGCGTCCGCTTCTCCCAGGAGCCGGCCGACCAGTCGGTGGTGCTGGGGGAGCGCGTGGTGCTGTCCTGCGTGGTCTTCAACTACACCGGCATCGTGCAGTGGACCAAGGACGGCCTGGCCCTGGGCGTGGGCGAGGGCCTCCGAGGTGAGTGCCCCGCCGCCGCCGCCGCCGCCGCCGCCGCCGCCGCCGCCGCCGCCGCCCCCGCCGCCGCCGCCTCGCACCCATCAACACCGGCCTCCGTTTTAGGACAAACTCCCAGGATGCCGTTGTGTCCCGACATCAGCACTTTTCTTCTTTTTACTACTTGACATTAGAGATGTCCGATATTATCGGCCCACCGATATTATCGGCCCACCGATATTAGCATAAAAATGTAATATCGGTCAATATCGGTATCGGATTTTTTTTGAAAAAAAAAAAAAAAACATGGCACTTTTCCCATAAATTAAGTTGAAGTATTTTTCTTATTTTGCACAGACAATGTTAACATTTGGAAAGCCTTGTTGCATTCAAGAATGCATCCAGTGGGGCATCACAATAACACAACATTAAGCATGTTGTGTTAATTCCACAACAGGAGATATGTAATGTTACCTAAATTAGGTTTGAGGAAAAATAACCCAAATATCGACATCGGTATCGGCTGATATCGGAATCGAAAATTTAGAGTTGGACAATATCGCATATCGGATATCGGCAAAAAAGCCAATATCGGACATCCCTACTTGACATTTATTTCCAGATGCAATCATATTAAGAACAAATATACAACGATACAAAACAACATAGCACATGTTCACTCCGCATTGACCCCTTCAATTCAAATGATATTACACATACAGCATAATGCATATGGACCGTTTCAACTAATTCAAGTCCATATGCAATCACAGTACTTTTCAATAAGGGGACGATAATTAGCCATGAATTAACATTAGTGGAGTTAATAGAGTCTAAGTTTAGTATTAGTTAATGATTTATTTAAAGTTAAATAAAAGTTGACTTATGGGCTGGTTATCATCTGCTAATACTGGTCATGTTTACTTAGGAAATGCTCTTCATGTTAATTCATGTAATGATGTAATGTTTTAATAGGGTAAGGGGTAGGGTTAGGGAAAACCCTATCCTAACCCTTACCCTAAATAATGTATAAATGAATACCGTAGTAAACATGAACCCTTTTATTAAACTGCCAGATTATTGGCTAACTGTCAGCTAACTGCTAGTTAATGTGGGTTACTGCTTATTACTATATTATTAGTCTTTATTTATTTTTTAACTGATGCTCGGTCTTCAATGTATAATGAAGGAAGGCACGATTATTCCTGCCCTGGTACTGTACATCAAAATCCCTCAAAGGTTATTGAAAGTCCTCATGGAAGAATGGGTATTTCAGCAGAATTGCTGTGTGGAAGACATTATTTAAACAACCTGAAGTCAAACATTGGCGTGGTTGTGTGTGTGTGTGTGTGTGTGTGTGTGTGTGTGTGTGTGTGTGTGTGTGTGTGTGTGTGTGTGTGTGTGTGTGTGTGTGTGTGTGTGTGTGTGTGTATGTGGTTGTGTGTGTGTGCGTGTGTGTGTGTGTGTGTGTGTGTGTGTGTTTGTGTCTATGTGGTTGTGTGTCAGAGTTTGCTCGTGTGCTCTGTCGTGTGTGTGTGTGTGTGTGCTTGTGTGTGTCTATGTGGTTGTGTGTGTGTGAGTGTGTCAGAGTGTGTGAGTGTGTGTGAGTGTGTGTGTGCGTGTGTGGCTGCCAGCGAAAACGAGCCAGTCTGAATCAGCACCTGTTGCGTCGTCCCAACTGCTGTTACTGTTGTCCTGAGATCAACATTTTGTATGATTGCCGGGGGCCACTGGGCCAGCTGCCTCAGCCAATCAGAGCGCGCATTGTCATCACGCAGCAGGACAGTTTATCTCGTTTTGCGTCTACTTGGTTCTGAAATAAATGAGAATAAAAAAAAAGGACAGAATACAATTTGGCATGGCATTGGCGAGCTAGTCGTTTTGGAGACGGGAGTCCTCCTGATGTTAAACGACCGGGTTACCGACCTCTCAGGCTCCCGGCCTCCTGCTCCACTGATACAATCGGCGGGTTTGGAATCCTCTGGGCCTCGTGGTAAGGACGACCCGGCAATTTGTTTACATGGTGGCTTTCCCCGTGAACCGTGGTGCGTTGGTATGACCTTCGGCTCTACCTTGTTGCCCTGTCCACCCTGCTTTCCACTGACCTACAGCAGAGTAGACCTTTTACATTTCAAATGGCATTTTTGTGCGTATTTCTTATTGTTCTTATTGCCCGCAGTGTACTGTAGTTATATGCTGACTGGCACACACATGCACACGCGTGCACACGGCACGCACACAACTACACACGCATGGGCATACACAGGTCTATCCCCTTGAAGACGTTTTCACACAAATACACACGCAAGAAACAAGTGCACGCAAGGGCTTACACTTACAGTCTACACAACCTAAAATGGCAACCAAGCACGCACGCAAACACACACACACACACATACACACACAAACACACACACACACACACACACACACACACACACACACACACACACACACACACACACACACACACACACACACACACAGAGGAGGATGTGATGCGACACGAGTGATCATTTGAGATGCGGGGTGAAGCCCATGTTTGACTGTAAAGGTTTAATAAAGGTCAACAAAACAACTCTCTCCATCTTCGTCTGCGTCTTTGCTCTTTAGCACCACCGTGCTCTCGCTCTCCTCTTATCTCACCCTGTCTTCCTCTCTCGCTCTCTCTCTTTCTTTCTCTCCGTCTCCGTCTGCCACAATCTCTCTCCGTCTCTGTCTCTGTCTCCCCCTCCCTCCCTCCCTCCCTCCCTCCCTCCCCCCCCCTCCCTCCCCCTCTTACATGTAGTGCTGAATGTTTTCAACCACACAACGGATGGCTGATGCGCGGAT